>NC_044499.1:1912703-1932703 GCF_902362185.1 Chanos chanos
GCGCAGAGACGTCAGTAAGAATGAGCACAGAGACGTCAGTAAGAATGAGCACAGACACATCTGTAAGAATGAGCACAGAGACGTCAGTAAGAATGAGCACAGAGACGTCAGTAAGAATGAGCACAGACACATCTGTAAGAATACGCACAGAGACGTCAGTAAGAATGAGCGCAGAGACGTCAGTGAGAATGAGCACAGAGACGTCAGTAAGAATGAGCACAGAGACGTCAGTAAGAATGAGCGCAGAGACGTCAGTAAGAATGAGCACAGAGACGTCAGTGAGAATGAGCACAGAGACGTCAGTGAGAATGAGCACAGAGACGTCAGTAAGAATGAGCACAGAGACGTCAGTAAGAATGAGCACAGACACATCTGTAAGAATGAGCACAGAGACGTCAGTAAGAATGAGCACAGAGACGTCGGTAAGAATGAGCACAGACACATCTGTAAGAATGAGCACAGAGACGTCAGTAAGAATGAGCACAGAGACGTCAGTAAGAATGAGCACAGAGACGTCAGTAAGAATGAGCGCAGAGACGTCGGTAAGAATACGCACAGAGACGCCAGTAAGAATGAGCGCAGAGACGCCAGTAAGAATGAGCGCAGAGACGTCAGTAAGAATGAGCGCAGAGACGTCAGTAAGAATGAGCGCAGAGACGTCAGTAAGAATACGCACAGAGACGTCAGTAAGAATGAGCACAGACACATCAGTAAGAATGAGCACAGAGACGTCAGTGTGAATGAGCACAGAGACGTCGGTAAGAATGAGCGCAGAGACGTCGGTAAGAATGAGCACAGAGACGCCAGTAAGAATGAGCACAGAGACGTCAGTAAGAATGAGCGCAGAGACATCAGTAAGAATACGCACAGACACATCAGTAAGAATGAGCACAGAGACGTCAGTGTGAATGAGCACAGAGACGTCGGTAAGAATGAGCGCAGAGACGTCGGTAAGAATGAGCACAGAGACGCCAGTAAGAATGAGCACAGAGACGTCAGTAAGAATGAGCGCAGAGACATCAGTAAGAATACGCACAGACACATCAGTAAGAATGAGCACAGAGACGTCAGTAAGAATGAGCGCAGAGACGTCAGTAAGAATGAGCGCAGAGACATCAGTAAGAATGAGCACAGAGACGTCAGTGAGAATGAGCGCAGAGACGTCGGTAAGAATGAGCGCAGAGACGTCAGTAAGAATGAGCACAGAGACGTCAGTAAGAATGAGCACAGAGACGTCAGTAAGAATGAGCGCAGAGACGTCAGTAAGAATGAGCGCAGAGACGTCAGTAAGAATACGCACAGAGACGTCAGTAAGAATGAGCACAGAGACGTCAGTAAGAATGAGCACAGACACATCAGTAAGAATGAGCACAGAGACGTCAGTGTGAATGAGCACAGAGACGTCGGTAAGAATGAGCGCAGAGACGTCGGTAAGAATGAGCACAGAGACGCCAGTAAGAATGAGCACAGAGACGTCAGTAAGAATGAGCACAGAGACGTCAGTAAGAATGAGCACAGACACGTCAGTAAGAATGAGCACAGAGACGTCGGTAAGAATGAGCGCAGAGACGTCAGTAAGAATGAGCGCAGAGACATCAGTAAGAATGAGCACAGAGACGTCAGTGAGAATGAGCGCAGAGACGTCAGTGAGAATGAGCACAGAGGCGTCGGTAAGAATACGCACAGAGACTTGAATAAGAATTACCACAGAGAGCTCAGTTAGCCTGCTCAGAATGTTTCTCTCAGGTTGGAGGTCTGTCACTTTAAAACCTTTTAGTTACAATTATATACTGCATGCTTCCATTTTCTTCTTGGGCTGTTTTAATGAATTATTCTGTTCTCTGTTCTCTGTTTTCTCTCTCTCTCTCTCTGCTGCAGCAGCATGAGGGCAGTGGTTTAATAGATGAGGAGTTCACCGTGGCCAGGCTGTACATCAGTAAGATGAAGTCGGAGGTGAAGACCATGGTGAAGCGCTGTAAGCAGCTGGAAAGCAGCCAATCAGAGAGCAACAAGAAGATGGACGAGAACGAGAAGGAGCTGGCGGCCTGTCAGCTGCGCATCTCCCAGGTAACGCCTGCGTTTCACTGGTAACGCCAAAATACACACGCACGTCACGTAGGCTGTCTGTTTGTCTTCTCCCAGGTCACCAATGCCTCTCTCTGGCAGTGACACTGCATGTTTAAGTGGTAACCCACAACCCCAGAGTGGACCATAATTACACTGCTGCATTAACTTCTCTCCTCTCCTCTCCTCTCCTCTCCTCTCCTCTCCTCTCCTCTCCTCTCCTCTCCTCTCTCTTCTCTTCTCTTCTCTTCTCTTCTCTTCTCTCCTCTCCTCTCCTCTCCTCTCCTCTCCTCTCCCTTCTCTCCCCTCTCCTCTCCTCTCCCCTCTCCTCTCTGTCTCTCTGTGTTCAGCATGAGGCAAAGATCAAGTCTCTGACAGAGTATCTGCAGAATGTGGAGCTGAAGAAAAGACAGTTGGAGGAGAATGTGGATTCACTCAATGAGGAGCTGGTCAAAATCAGTGCACAGGGTACTAAACACGCACACGCACGCACACCACACGCACACGCACACCACACGCACACCACACGCACACCACACACACACACGCACCACACACACATGTGCCCACACATACATACATACATACACATAGACCCTACTCAGGCTTTGACAACTCACTGACCTCTGACATGTAACTGTGTTATCTCTGACATGTAACTGTGTTATCTCTGACATGTAACTGTGTTTTCTCTGACATGTAACTGTGTTTTCTCTGATGTGTAGCTGTGTTTTCTCTGTGCAGAAAAAGTTCACGCGATGGAAAAAGAGAATGAGATCCAGAGTGCCAATGAAGTCAAGGTAGAACAGTCAAAACACTCTCACTCACTCACACACACACACTCACTCACTCACTCACTCACTCACACACACACACACACTCTCGCTCACTCGCACGTACTCACACACACACACTCACTCGCGCACACACACACACACACACACACTCACTCACTCACTCACTCACTCACTCACACACACACACACACACACACACACACACACACACACACTCACTCACTCGCACGTACTCACACACACTCACTCACTCGCACGTACTCACACACACACACTCACTCGCACGTACTCACACACACACACTCACTCGCACGTACTCACTCACACACACACACACACTCACTCGCACGTACTCACACACACACACACACACACACACACTCACTCGCACGTACTCACACACACACACTCACTCGCACACATACACACACACACACACACACACTGATGATGACTTTATGTGTGTGTTCCAGGAGGCTGTGGAGAAACAGATTCAGAGTCACAGAGAGGCTCATCAGAAACAGATCAGCAGTCTGAGAGATGAACTGGACAAGAAAGGGAAACTCATCACCGAGCTGCAGGAGTAAGACACACACACATACACGCTCATACACACACGCACACACACACACACACTCATACACCAACACACACAGTCTTACGCACACATACATACACGCTCAGACACAAATACACACACTCACGCACATACATGCACACGTACATACACACACACTCATACACAAACACACACCCTCTCACGCACTTACACACACACACATACAGACAAAAGCCTACAGAATCATGTGTTGTACAGTTCATACGCATTCACATACAAATACACATTAACATACAGACACACATTCACATACGGACATTCACTCACAGACGGACATTAACTCACAGACACACATTCACTCACAGACACACATTCACTCACAGACACACATTCACTCACAGACACACATTCACTCATAGGCCCTGTTTAGACCTTGCATTAAGATCCGATTTTAGTGATCCGATCACAAATGGACAGCTCAAAAGTACAGGTGTAAACGCATCCAATGCGCATTGAGGTCGCATCGAGATCCGATCACTCAGACCACATTCGGAGGTGGTCTGGACCGCATGTGACCACATTCTTATAGCAGTGTAAACGTGAATGCGAACTCGACCACATTGAACGACCGCCTACTCAACTGACGTCCTCTTCTTACGCGGAAGTACGAACTCATTTGTGTATGTACACATTCGCTCACCAACAGCATCATATTAAAGTGCGACAACAGACAACAACAACAACAGGCAAAATGGATATAGTTTTGATTTCTAATTCTTCTTCTTCTTCTTTTAAGTTCCGACAGACTAGGCACGGAAAGTGCATTGATGCCTCCCGCCGATTGAAAACAACAACGTTTAACGTGAAAAAGCTTAACATGGCTTAATGTTCCAAAACTGCGATCAGTGATCACGAGATTTCTCTCAGACATCTCATCAGAAACGCCTCCTCCTGTCAAAAAAATCAAAATCAAAATCCTGGGAGTACGGTCGTGATCTCCCGTTATCTCCCGTTATCTCCCGTTAAGCGTTTTCCTCTCCACTGACGCCCATTATAAGGAAACAGCTTAACATGCTTTAATGTCCCCAAACTGCGATCAGTGATCACCGCATTCATCTGACATCTCACATGTTATAAGCACTATTTCTAATTAAAAAAAGCAAAAGTGAAATTCAGTGAAAGGAGTAACGTGTTGGTAATGATGTACGTGTTTATTTGCATATAGAGTGGGGAAGTGAGATCCGATCTCAAGTGGTCAGTTGAGACAGGGATTCTAAAGCCAGGTGTGAACGGACGACCTTAGAGCCGTCCACTTGTGACTGGATCACCAAAACCAGATCTTAATGCAAGATGTAAACAGGGCCATAGACACACATTCACTCACAGACACACATTCACTCACAGACACACATTCACTCACAGACACACATTCACTCACAGACACACATTCACTCATAGACACACATTCACTCACAGACACACATTCACTCACAGACACACATTCACATACGGACATTCACTCACAGACGGACATTCACTCATAGACATTCACTCACAGACACACATTCACTCACAGACACACATTCACTCACAGACACACATTCACTCACAGACACGCATTCACTCACAGACACGCATTCACTCATAGACATTCACTCACAGACACACATTCACTCACAGACACACATTCACTCATAGACATTCACTCACAGACACACATTCACTCACAGACACACATTCACTCACAGACACACATTCACTCATAGACACACATTCACTCCCAGACACACATTCACTCCCAGACACACATTCACTCACAGACACACATTCACTCATAGACACACATTCACTCACAGACACACATTCACTCATAGACACACATTCACTCACAGACACACATTCACTCACAGACACACATTCACTCACAGACACACATTCACTCACAGACACGCATTCACTCACAGACACGCATTCACTCATAGACATTCACTCACAGACACACATTCACTCACAGACACACATTCACTCATAGACATTCACTCACAGACACACATTCACTCACAGACACACATTCACTCACAGACACACATTCACTCACAGACACACATTCACTCATAGACACACATTCACTCCCAGACACACATTCACTCCCAGACACACATTCACTCCCAGACACACATTCACTCACAGACACACATTCACTCATAGACACGCATTCACTCATAGACATTCACTCACAGACACACATTCACTCATAGACACACATTCACTCACAGACACACATTCACTCACAGACACACATTCACTCACAGACACACATTCACTCATAGACACACATTCACTCACACACATTCACTCATAGACATTCACTCACAGACACACATTCACTCACAGACACACATTCACTCACAGACACACATTCACTCACAGACACACATTCACTCATAGACACACATTCACTCCCAGACACACATTCACTCCCAGACACACATTCACTCCCAGACACACATTCACTCCCAGACACACATTCACTCACAGACACACATTCACTCATAGACACGCATTCACTCATAGACATTCACTCACAGACACACATTCACTCACAGACACACATTCACTCACAGACACACATTCACTCACAGACACACATTCACTCATAGACACACATTCACTCACAGACACACATTCACTCATAGACATTCACTCACAGACACGCATTCACTCATAGACATTCACTCACAGACACGCATTCACTCATAGACATTCACTCACAGACACACATTCACTCACAGACACACATTCACTCACAGACACACATTCACTCATAGACACACATTCACTCATAGACACACATTCACTCACAGACACACATTCACTCACAGACACACATTCACTCATAGACACACATTCACTCATAGACACGCATTCACTCATAGACATTCACTCACAGACACACATTCACTCATAGACATTCACTCACAGACACACATTCACTCATAGACACACATTCACTCACAGACACACATTCACTCACAGACACACATTCACTCACAGACACGCATTCACTCATAGACATTCACTCACAGACACACATTCACTCATAGACATTCACTCACAGACACGCATTCACTCATAGACATTCACTCACAGACACACATTCACTCATAGACACACATTCACTCACAGACACACATTCACTCACAGACACACATTCACTCATAGACATTCACTCACAGACACACATTCACTCATAGACACACATTCACTCACAGACACACATTCACTCACAGACACACATTCACTCACAGACACGCATTCACTCATAGACATTCACTCACAGACACACATTCACTCACAGACACACATTCACTCATAGACACACATTCACTCACAGACACACATTCACTCACAGACACACATTCACTCATAGACATTCACTCACAGACACACATTCACTCATAGACACACATTCACTCACAGACACACATTCACTCACAGACACACATTCACTCACAGACACGCATTCACTCACAGACACGCATTCACTCATAGACATTCACTCACAGACACACATTCACTCATAGACATTCACTCACAGACACACATTCACTCATAGACACACATTCACTCACAGACACACATTCACTCAGACACGCATTCACTCACAGACACGCATTCACTCATAGACTTTCACTCACAGACACGCATTCACTCATAGACATTCACTCACAGACACGCATTCACTCATAGACATTCACTCACAGACACACATTCACTCACAGACACGCATTCACTCACAGACACGCATTCACTCATAGACATTCACTCACAGACACGCATTCACTCATAGACATTCACTCACAGACACGCATTCACTCATAGACATTCACTCACAGACACACATTCACTCACAGACACGCATTCACTCACAGACACGCATTCACTCACAGACACGCATTCACTCATAGACATTCACTCACAGACACACATTCACTCATAGACATTCACTCACAGACACACATTCACTCATAGACACACATTCACTCATAGACACACATTCACTCACAGACACACATTCACTCACAGACACACATTCACTCATAGACATTCACTCACAGACACACATTCACTCATAGACATTCACTCATAGACACAGATGCAGGATGAGCGTGGGCGGTAAAGGGTGAGTAAAGCAGCAGAGGACAGAACAGAGACCAGTGTTTGTCAGTAGAGTATCTTTACAGAGGAGTGAACAGAGACCAGTGTTTGTCAACAGAGTATCTTTACAGAGGAGTGAACAGAGACCAGTGTTTGTCAGTAGAGTATCTTTACAGAGGAGTGAACAGAGACCAGTGTTTGTCAGTAGAGTATCTTTACAGAGGAGTGAACAGAGACCAGTGTTTGTCAATAAAGTATCTTTACAGAGGAGTGAACAGAGACCAGTGTTTGTCAACAGAGTATCTTTACAGAGGAGTAAAAGTGAGTAAACAATAATAAATGTGTGAGATATGACTTGTCCTCATTCATAATCTCTCTGTCTCTCTCTCTGTCTCTCTCTCTCTCTCTCCCCAGTATGAACCAGAAGATTATGTTGGAACAGGAGCGTTTGAGGGTTGAACACGAGAAACTCAAATCCACTGATCAGGAGAAGAGCCGCAAGCTGCATGAGCTCACGTATGTCACACTAACACACACACACACACACACTAACATACACACACATACACACACACACACACACACACACACACACACACACAGAGTCTGTCTCTGTCTCTCTCTCTCTCTCTCTCTCACACACACACTCACACGCTCTCTCTCTCTCTCTCTCTCTGTGCGTGTGTGTGTGTGTGTGTTGGGTATGGTGACAGGGTGATGCAGGATCGTAGAGAGCAGGCCAGGCAGGATCTGAAGGGGTTGGAGGAGACAGTGGTGAGTGCTGTCCACTTTATTAACATCAACAGAAACATTTTAAAAAATCATCAATGCAAATGATTCATTCAAAAATGACTTACAATGAAATAATTTTTTTTTTTTTAGTCCTAATGTGTAACTTCACCATGGTTGTTTGTGCGTGTTTGCGTGTGTTTTGTGTGAATGCTTGTGTATATGTGTGTGTGTGTTTTTGTTTTTGTTTGTGTTTGTACACCAGGCCAAAGAGCTTCAAACACTTCACAACCTCAGGAAACTGTTCGTTCAGGATTTGGCAACGCGTGTTAAAAAGGTACGTAAATCTCTTTAGTGTCCCTCTCTGTAGGGATCACATCTTACCCTTATATCTCTGTGTGTGAATGCAGTTCATTGGCTGCTCTCTGTCATTCTGTGTGTGTGTGTGTGTGTGTGTGTGTGGGGGAATGCAGTTCATTGGCTTTTATCTGTTGTTCTGTGTGTGTGAATGCAGTTCATTGGCTTTTCTCTGTTGTTCTGTGTGTGTGTGTGTGAATGCAGTTCATTGGCTGTTCTCTGTCGTTCTGTCTGTGTGTGTGTGAATGCAGTTCATTGGCTGTTCTCTATCATTCTGTGTGTGTGTATGTGAATGCAGTTCATTGGCTGTTCTCTGTCGTTCTGCGTGTGTGTGTGTGGGAATGCAGTTCATTGGCTTTTCTCTGTCGTTCTGTGTGTGTGTGTGTGTGTGTGTGTGTGTGTGTGTGTGAATGCAGTTCACTGGCTTTTCTCTGTCGTTCTGTGTGTGTGTGTGTGTATGTGGATGCAGTTCATTGGCTTTTCTCTGTCGTTCTGTGTGTGTGTGTGTGTGTGTATGAATGCAGTTCACTGGCTTTTCTCTGTCGTTCTGTGTGTGTGTGTGTGTGTGTGTATGTGGATGCAGTTCATTGGCTTTTCTTTGTCGTTCTGTCTGTGTTCGTGTATGTGTGTGTGTGTTTCTGTATGTGAATGCAGTTCATTGGCTTTTCTCTGTCGTTCTGTGTGTGTGTGTGTGTGAATGCAGTTCATTGGCTTTTCTCTGTCGTTCTGTGTGCGTGTGTGTGTGTGCGTGTGAATTCAGTTCATTGGCTTTTCTCTGTCGTTCTGCGTGTGTGTACGTGGATGCAGTTTATTTGCTTTTCTCTGTGTTGATGTTGTGTGTCTGAACATCCTTGTATTAATGTTGTAAATGTTTCTTTGTGTGTTGTTAATGTGTTGATTTATTGTTTTGCTGTGTGTATTTGACTGGGTTTTGTGTATATTCTACACTTTCTCAGTGTGTGTGTGTGTTTATTTTACTATATGGCTCTTGTGTTTGTGTCTGTCTTTCTGTATGTCTGTGTGTTTGACTGTGTATTTGACACTGTGTGTGTCTGACTGTGTGTGTAACTGTGTGTTCATCTGTCTCTGTGTTTGACTATGTGTCTGTGTATTTTTATGTCTCTGTGTTTGACTGTGTTTGAGTTTGTGTTTGAGTTTGTGTTTGTGTTTGACTGTGTTTGTCTCTGTGTTTGACTGTGTTTGAGTTTGTGTTTGACTGTGTTTGTCTCTGTGTTTGAGTTTGTGTTTGTGTTTGACTGTGTTTGTCTCTGTGTTTGACTGTGTTTGTGTTTGTGTTTGCAGAGTGCTGAGATGGACTCTGATGACACAGGTGGCAGTGCTGCACAGAAACAGAAGATCTCTTTCCTCGAGAACAATCTAGAACAACTCACGAAGGTCCACAAACAGGTAACAAATACGGACACATATGAACACATGTAAACACATACAGACACATGTAATCTCATACACATATAAACACATACAAACATATAAACATTTACATGGTTTCAAAAATCTGAGCACAGTCTCACAAAAGTTTACTGAACAGCTCGTTCTCGTTCTCTCTCTCTCTCTCTCTTTCTCTTTCTCTCTCTCTCTCGCTCTGTCTCTCTCCCTGTCATTTCAGAGCAATTCACCATCTAGACAAAACTAACAGCCTGTCAGAATAGTTGATTTTTCTGTTGGCTTGGCAGAATCACTTACTCAACCCTTGGGAAAATTAAAGCCGTTTCATGAATCCATAACGAAACAGAGTCATTAATGAGCCTCCATTTAAATAGATATAAAGGAAGATCGTGTAGCCACATTTAACAGAATGTGTATAACTTCTGTCTCTCTGTGTGTGTCTCTCTCTCTCTGTGTGTCTCTCTCTGTCTCTGTCTGTGTCTCTCTCTTTCTCTGTGTCTCTCTCTTTCTCTCTCTCTGTCTCTCTCTCTCTCTCTGTCTCTCTCTCTCTCTCTGTGTCTCTCTCTCTGTGTGTCTCTCTGTCTGTCTGTCTGTCTGCCTCTGCAGTTGGTGCGTGACAACGCGGACCTGCGCTGTGAGCTTCCCAAGCTGGAGAAGCGTCTGCGTGCGACTGCGGAGCGAGTCAAAGCCCTGGAGTCTGCGCTGAAAGAGGCCAAAGAGAACGCAGCGCGCGACCGCAAACGCTACCAGCAGGAAGTGGACCGCATCAAAGAGGCCGTCAGGGCTAAGAACATGGCCCGCAGAGGACACTCCGCACAGATTGGTGAGAAAGCATGTGCATGCACACTCACATAGACACACACACACACACACACACACGTATGTTCACATAGACACACACACGCACACAGACATATATATATTCATGTACACACACACGCACACACACACATGCATATATTCACATGCATGTATTCACACACACACTCACATATATTCGCATACCCACAAACACACATGCCAGTAAACTCTCGCTGCACATACACCTATAAAAAACTCACTTTTTCTCTCTCTCTCTCTCTCTCTCTCTCTCTCTCTCTCTCTCTCTCTTTTCTCTCCTAGCTAAACCTATTCGCCCAGGGCAGCAGCCTGTGGCATCCCCCACCCACCCTAACATGATTCGCGGAGGAGGAATGGGAGGCGGCTTCTACCAGAACAGCCAGACTGTGTCCATCCGGGGGGGAGGGGCCAAACAGGAGAAGAGGTGATTGTGAGCCTTTAAAAATACACCTTTCAAACTGTTTACTCATCCTTATCCTCCACACCTAAGCTCACATACAGCAGACACAGTCAAACCCATACAAACATACAAACACATACAAGCACATATAAATGCACGTAAACATATACAGACACATACAAGCACATATAAACACATACAGACACATATAAACACATACAGACACATATATTTACTATATGGCTCTTGTGTTTGTGTCTGTCTTTCTGTATGTCTGTGTGTTTGACTGTGTATTTGACACTGTGTGTGTCTGACTGTGTGTCTGTGTATTTATGTCTCTGTGTTTGACTGTGTTTGATTTTGTGTTTGTGTTTGACATACAGACACATATAAATGCATACAAACACATATAAACATGTCAGGCATCTAGCTGTCCAAGGCAGATCCTCCATCCCCAAGCTTACATACAACAGACACATACCGACACATACAAACATTTATACAGACACATATAAATGCACGTAAACATATACAGACACATACAAGCACATATAAACACATACAGACACATACAAACCCTCACATACAAGCACATACAGACACATATAAATGCACGTAAACATATACAGACACATACAAGCACATATAAACACATACAGACACATATAAACACATACAGACACAGTCAAACCCATAGAAACATACAGACACATACAAGCACATACAGACACATATAAATGCACGTAAACATATACAGACACATACAGGCACATACAGACACATATAAACACATACAGACACATACAAACCCTCACATACAAGCACATACAGACACGTATAAATGCATACAAACACATATAAACATGTCAGGCATCTAGCTGTCCAAGGCAGATCCTCCATCCCCAAGCTTACATACAACAGACACATACCGACACATACAAACATTTATGAACACATATAAACATATTAAGTGTCTAGCTGTCTTACCCTGCGCTCACATCGGGAGCGACTTTTTATCGCCGTGTTGCCATGTCGCCGGGTCGCCGTGTCGCTTTTGGGTGTGGCTAACGTCGTTTTGAGGAAGTGGGCTACAAATGTACTGACGAGAGATCCATCAATTCTCCTAAAAAAACCAATGTATATACTAATAAATGCTATAAACATATATTATATGTTTATTTATTTATATGCTACATTTACGCTGTCTTTGCTGTATTCATCGTGGAGCTGTATGTTTGTATTTTGTGAAAGACAGGATTATAAATATATCGCCCAATATATGCCTGAACAAATCAGGTGCATTTCCGCACAAAAATGTTTTGGAGGGAATTTATTTTCCTGTAAAATAGTTTGATCTTGATTCAAACACTACTGTTTCACCATGAACCGCAAAGTAGCATTGGCGATTGCCGTTACCATGCGCGGAGACGACGTGGGGAACCTAAAAGCTAATATAGGAACTAAAGTTTAAGAAAATGTTTCACAGTGAAACAATATTAGAATAACACATCTGCCTTCTGATTGGCCATCACTCGACTATGTCACTGCTCATTTGCATAAAGTTGAACACTCGTCAGGTGACTCGTCCTACCCTGTCACTCAGTGTCGCCCAGCGACCAGTGGAAATGAGTGACCTCCTGTCGTTTTGTCGGTTGTTGTTTCTGCCGGTGTGAGCGCAGGGTGAGTCTGATCCTCCATACCTAAGCTCTCCATGTTTTCACCCTTTTCCTTCTAATGAAGGACCTGCTCTTTACCCCTGGGAATCAGCTTTGTCTTGTCTTTAGACCCTCAGTGCCCTGCGGTGATCAGGCCTGACAGCTGACGGGGCTTTATATGAAAAGGCCTTTTGTGCAGACACTTGGTTTAACATTGACTTAATTACTGTTCTAAACTCAGATGTAGCAGTGGTTTGACCACAACACAATCTGACATGTAGAGTCCTGGGTCGCAGGGCCCCGAGACAGACACAAACTGTAGTCAAACTACAGTGCTCACCATCCTCTGGAATCTGACCATCGTGATGTCACGAGTCTGTTGTATGATTGGAGAGTTGGACAGTCATGTGACGGATGGAGACCATCACCCCTGAGGTTAGGGAGAGAGAGGGGCATCTGAAAGGTCAGGAGAATGAACGAGGGAGAGATTTAGCAGGACCAAAAAAATTGCAAAAGCAGGAGTTGGAAAGTAGGTAAAGGGAAAAGGGGAAAAAAACAGAGTGTGAAGGTTATTTGCACTGTCACAAAGTTACCCTAACTATTTTGTTCTTCTCTCTCTGTCTTTCTTTCTCTCTCTCTTTTCCACAGCTGAAAACTGGACCCATTTGCTCACTGCAGCACCTACTAGAAGGCAGTTATCACCATGGAGACCTGTCATTCCACTTACATAATCCCTCCCATTGGCTCATGTGGGCGGAGATTAAAATATAAATAGTCATGGCCTGTACAGTTCCACTCCACATTATGTTTTGTTTTTTGTTTTTGTTTTTTGTTGCTGTTGTTTGTTTGTTTTTTCCTCAAAATGCAAATTATTTTACAAATTAGTACATGAAAATTGAATACATGGGGAAAAAAAAACACCCTAAAACAAACACACACACACACACACACACACATACGTACACATACATACACACACATACATACACATATATACACATAGAAAAGTAAGACACAGACAAATGTAAACAAGCCAAAACAGTGCACTGCCCACCGTGATAGGATCGTTCTCTCTGATTGTGTTGATCTGTCCATTCTGTAAGTTTCCAAGTTTTTGGGTTGTCTGCCCTGTGCCAAGCTCAGTGTTCATAAGGAACACCGAAGTTCATCAAATGCGGCGCAGAAAAAAAAAAAAACGATGTGAAGACTCATGTAATTGATCCCAGATAGCCCTCCGTTTGGCTGCTCTCTGCACAACTCTACTGCATTCTCTATAGACTCTCTCTGTGTTCAGTTAATAATGTCTGAATGGCATAATCTACTCAAAAAATTCGATTCGCCAAAAAGCGGATATGTTTCTCAAGCTTGATTCGTTTGGCCTGAAAGCGCTAAATAGATAAGACGGACGGAGCTCGTCCGAGAGGGTCAGAATCGAGACCGTCTGTACTCGTTTGTCAAGCTTTGAGAAGAACCGATTGCGTTCAGCACTACAGCCGTACTGTATAGTCATCGAGTTTCACCCGCACAGGTGAACTCTCCATAGATACCAACAGGGACAGACAATGTTTTATTCACAGAACCAGAGGTGGAAAGCCTCCCTGAAAACACGTTATAACGGTTTGTATTTATGAAACGTAAGACAGTAAAGTTGCTGAATTTAAGTGGAGATGGGTGATGGATTGGAGGGAAGGACACTAGACATGATTAATCAAACTTCACTCCTTAGATTAACACGTTGTTTTAGGTAATTTATCAGATTATGCTGCATGGTTTCATAAGAATCTATGTGTCAAAACATGACGGTCCATAGAAAGAATGTCCTGTCACAGAATCCCAACTCTTACGCCTGTGCACACAAAGCTGAGTTTCATGATTCATTTAGGCCTGTGGTCTCTTAGAGCTATCTACACTGAGAGATGAAATGTGAAAATGATTTTATTTGGACTCGCTGGGATGTTAATGTCATGGGTTTTTTTTTTTGTTTTTTGTGGGGAGAAGGGGAGGGTTGCTCCTCATGTGTTGTGGCATCTCTCTTGCCCTTGGTCATATTTAATACCTAAATGTCCGGTTGTTTCTGAGTGAGCGCGTGGACTTCAGACTGAAGTCCATGGCTAATCTGATTGATTGATTGACTGGACCATCAGCTTATGAGGTCATTGTTGGTCATCCACCTGTCTGCTACTGACCAGCCAATCAGTTTAGCAGATAACTTAGCTGACCTCTATTTGACCTCTATAGCAAGTCTTTGGTTCAGTGTAATATTGCCACAGCATTTTGTATTTTACATTATAGTAATAACAATAATAACAATAATAATAATAATAATGATTTCAACTTTTCCGTATGCAAGACAAACATTTTTGAAATTTGACCTTTTTTTGTGTTTGTCTGTGCAACCTAGCATTATACAGTTTGCCTTGTGAGAGTGCCGTCATGAACGAGTGAACAGCCACAGAATATAAAAATCACAAAGAAACATCCAGTTACACATGGGCATCTGAGCTGACCCATCCATCGTTTTCCCTTTCCTTTTTTTTCTTTCTTTCTTTAGAGGGGTTTTGACATTGATCTAAAGCACTTTAAATTTCTTAAAAATTTCTTCCATTAAACGTCTGTTAAGATCTGGCTCAAGTCCAGTTGGACAATGTTTATTCCTTTTTTTTTTTTTTAAATATGACCATATATGGTGAATAATTTTGGAAATTCTTGCTCTGTCTCTGCAGTTTTACTCTTTTAAATTTAGCGGCGATGTGTTTGCTTATATCTCTAATCACAGGGACTAGTTTGGGTGAGCCATGTGTTGAGGGAAATTCTGAGACAGGACATCTTTCTGCATCCATGCCAACACTTGTACATCATAACTGGAGCATATTCAAATGCTCTCGGTGAATCTCTTTTAAGGTTGGACAACATATTCCACCCTCCACTGCCCTGTTCACTCCCCTTTAAAATTGTGACATGAACTGTTAGGTGTCATTTGTTCATGGTGAATGCCACAGTGATTTGCATTAATTCAGAAGTTTAAAAAAAATAGCTGCTTTTTATTACTATGTAATAGTAACTCATTCGCTGATTGACAAAAGGGTTTCCACCAATGTACAAAGGCACTGGATCATTCCGAGCGAACAAGGGCACAATCGGAAGGTTCTGATTGGAGGAGAGTGGGAGGGGGAGGGAACTGCTGATGTCACCTTTTTTTTCTGGATGGACTGCATGATGTACATGTATGTGTGATTAAATAATTATGATGAAAAACTGGTGTCACTGAGCAGTTTGTGGCTTTGTGCATGGATCTTTGTGACTTTGAATATTTAGCATACTCGACTTATTCTGGTGTTTCTTGCCACACCAATTTCATTTTAAAATGTCAGTCAAAATTCAGTCACGCCCCCATACAGCCCTTCTACTGTGTCTTGTTTAACTGTTATCATTTCAGTAGCACTTTTTTCTCCCAAGTAAGTTCGAAATTAAGTAATTAATGGTAATATAATAAGACCACGATACACTCTAAAGGCCATGGAGAATGATATTTTTTCTTAATGGAGGAAAAGCTCTTGTAAAATGAAGCATGTTTTGCTGACAGGGATGTGACTCTTTGTTCAACATGTATCTCTTAACTTGTAATATTAGTTAGAAATGTGATGGAGTTTTGTCATTCCTGTGTTAAACTGGGTGTCTTGGGGATGGGGGGGGGGGGGGGTGCGGTCGAGATGCAAGAATGCTGTCACGTTATTTAGTGGCATTAGGCTTCATACAGTTTACGAGCTGTGGTAGTTTGTTTATGAGGTTAGGCGTAACAGTCTTCTTTGTGTCAAGCAAGAATATTTCAGTTTAAACCGTGGGGGCGGGGGGACTGGAGTCACTTTCTGTCAGTTCCGATTTCGGTTCCGTTTGTATGTGGTACAGAATATGATCCCAGTCAATCTGGTCTAAGTGAGAACAGTGACATCCTAACTTTTCAGCCTTGAATGTGGTCCGTGTGAAATTCGTCCTTCGCTTTCACATGTTAATTTAGAGGACAGCGGTGATCGTACATCAGTGCAAGGACAGCGAAGTCTTAGATTTAATAATCAAAACTGACTTTCGCTGGTTTTTTCGTTCCTGACATATTTATCACTGAAAATGTGTTAGTCTCCGCTCTCTACATCTAGGCACCGTCATGTCTGTGGTTTCCAAAACGTATTCCGCTTAATCACAATACAGATTTCACTGGTACACGAGGGTACCTACTCGTTGCAATCTCGTTCCATAATTGAAAACTGAATTCACTCGCAATAAACTGGGTAAATCAGACTTTAGTACCAATGTACTGGCATTCATTACTTAAACCACTGGGTGGCGAGAGTCAGTTGTCGATGTCCTCTTGAGTATGTGTGAATGGTGAGCACTGAGACGCCTCTCTCCGAAGTTGGCAGACCGGCTTGCGGGAGCGAGCATCGACGGGAGCGCCCATGGGAAAACAGGAGTGAGCCGAAGGAGTTTTTCGTACCGTCGAGGTGCCACTGCATTAGGAACTAGGAACTGGGAAGTGGATTTAAAGTAAAAACGGACAAAAGCACACTTTAAAGTCGTTGTCACAGGAGTCCATTTCTTTTCTGACGGGAATATTTCTGTTCAAACTCCAGGTAAGAGGGCGCATGCCGAAGTTGTATCTAAGAGTAATGTTAATACAGTGCTTCTCCGTACCTTGGAGGATTATTAGCTGTTAGCTGGCTGGCTAACTAGCAGGTTAGCCAGGTATGCTCTCAGAGTTCCAATGGCATTTTCCACAGGTATGCTAACCGTGCTAACCTGATTAGCTAAACGAACAGTAGCCCGCAGGACATCCCTCGCTGGAATGAGAGTCAACCTGTTCCGTCTTGTCTTTCCCGAATAGCTACAGATACTAACATTACCTGGTAGTTTCGAGTTTCTTTGTCAAACTGCCAATGTCAGTTCATTTATTTAATGTCAAAATAATTTACCAAACTTACTTAAAGTTGTCCCCCATCAGTTTTTAGGTTGACAGTCCTTTAACGGGTGTTTGGGACAGTAGCTCACAGGTAATCGGTCCGGAGTGCTTCTGACTTCTTTCCGGGCCTCGCCTCTCAGGATATCGACACCCCCTAATAGTACACCTTTCTTTAACATTCATTTGGACGTAAAAACGTAAATCGTTTTCTTTGCATTTTTTTCTTTTATTCTTTCACAACAGAAGATTACGTCTTAAACTATGTTAAGTGTTGATGCGCCAAAACACATCCCATGAAAACGTGAATTGTTTCTATGTTTGTTTTGTACAGTTGTAGAAAACTGGTCCTTTTTTATCTCTGGTAAGTTTTATCGTGAATGTTATTGTCATATATGAAGCTTGAAATGAGAATGTCTTTTAGAAAGACCCACGTGTCAACTTTTTAAAATGGATTATTTATCCGCATTTTCACTAAGGAATTGAGAATGTTTTAATTTTATATAAAAAATGCCGTTGGTGTCGGTTTTTTCGACCGCTTATCAAATCGCGCGTGCGCTGGAATTCAGGTCAATAGCTTTATAAACAGGTCTTACAGTGGCCTTACTGACAACACACTCTGGCTCCCATGACGAATGAACACAGATTGAAAATCAGTTGTTATCTTTGGTCCTTGCTGATTTTGAGGGAGAGAGAGAGAGAGAGCAAATGAGGTTTTCAGCAAGTCAATATTGCTCGATTTGGATTTAGTTATAAATCATGAATGCAAATCAAACCCAAAAGAGTGGAGCAGTGCAAATTCATTCGAGTTTACTGTAGGTAAAATTTAACACTAGACTACATAGGGCAATGTATTGCTCCCAACATTGCTGAGAACTTGTTAAGACAAACCCCCCTTTAGACTCATGCAAGCACAGAAGCACCTGGGAGAGAGAGAGAGAGAGAGAAGAGACTGCCTTTTTAAGTACATTGATGATTTGCTTATGCTGGATGATTTATGCATTTCCACCCACACCCCTTCTTAAACACCTCTACAGAAGAGTGGTTCTGCAGTTACCATGGTGATTGTGTCTGCCTGTTCACCCCAGAGGTGTGATGTTGGGGTGGGAGAGAGAGAGAGAGAGAGAGAGTGTGTCGAGGGGGTGTGGAGAACAAGGCAAAAGCACTGACAGAGAGAGAGAGCGAAAGAGAGATTATCCACTGACACTTCTACAATTTGTCATGTGTGAGAAGTTGTTCAGTGCTGGTAAGTGGACTGAGGAGAGGGTGACCTGGGATTGGTTTAGCTGGTGAAGGCTGTTCGCTGACAGAGAGACAAAGATGGTCCAGTGGAAATGCTGAGCAGTGCTTCACTCAGCCTGTTCTTTCATGCAGGTCCCAGGTGAGCGAGCGCTCTTATGTAAGAACATGTTTGTTTAATGTGCTGTATGCCATGTGTGCATGTGAATGGAAGACAGTGGGGAAGAAAGTGAACAGGCTGACTCATCTGATCTGTGTAAAAACTGTGAATGTGAGAGAGAGAGAGGGAGGAGGGGCAAGTGTGTCTGTGCGTGTGCCGGTGAATGTGTGTGTGCGCGCGCGTGTGTGTGTGTGTGAGAGAGAGTGAGAGTGCGAAATAGTAAGTGTGAATGGATCTTAGCTGCTCTGATAACCATGGACAAAGAACTCCCTGTATCATCATCTTCATCTCTCTCTCTGTCTCTCTCTCTCTCTTTCTTTTCCCTCTCATTGTTATTTTCTCTGTCCTCGGCAGTAGAGCTCTCTACATGGTGCTCTTATGCAATCACCCTGACTCTCAGTCTTTATGTTCTTTAAATAAAACCATTGGCACTGGCCAAGTCAGGTATCAGCTCTGCCCCCAGTCACCTGTGAGCTCAGCTCTGTTCACTGTGTCAGATCCCTGGTCATCTGTGAGCTCAGCTCTGTTCACTGTCTCAGGTCCCTGGTCATCTGTGAGCTCAGCTCTGTTCACTGTCTCAGATCCCTGGTCATCTGTGAGCTCAGCTCTGTTCCCTGCCTCAGGTCCCTGGTCATCTGTGAGCTCAGCTCTGTTCACTGCACATTCATGTTTTTTGTTTCAGGCATC
>NC_044499.1:1945203-1947703 GCF_902362185.1 Chanos chanos
GTGTGTTGGAGAAAAAGAATTTGTGTGTGTGAGGGAAAGTTGTATCTTCAGGGCATGTTGGCACACATTGGTTAGGGTGTGAAGTCTCCTCCTGTCTATGTAACAGGTCAGAACAAGAGAGGGAGAGAGAGCTGGACTGAGTGAGTAGGTGAGAGGGTAGATTTTGGATGAGAACTGGGAGACAGAGCTGGACTGAGTGAGTAGGTGAGAGGGTAGATTTTGGATGAGAACTGGACTGGGAGACAGAGCTGGACTGAGTGTTCATCCTAATGCACCGTTTGCTGGTCTGGTGGCCGCGGTGGAAGAGGAAGACTTGCGGTTGTTGTTGCGTGGCTTTGCAGCGTTTAGGAAGCACCTGCAGTGAAAAGTCCATGTCAGTAAAGCAAAGCTGATCACTCAAAAGAGATTAATATGGAACATTTAAATCATCCATAGCTTAATTACACATTGATAAATGTGAGGAATGAATGATGACTGGATAATAATGATGATGTTGTTAATATTTAGATTCATTACACGCTGATAAATGTATGGAATGAGTGGTGACTGGATAATGATTTTGAAGTGTGTGGCTGTTGTGTTAATATGTAGGCCTAGTGAGTGTGATTGGTGTTGAGTTAAGGATGATAACTATAAAGTGTGTGAATGTGTGCTGTTATACAGCAGTCTGCCTCCCTGCCGTCCCTCCGTATGGTTGGAATGACAGATGCCAGAGTGTAAGTGTGTGTGTTTGTTTCTTTGTTTGTGTCTGTCGGTCGGTGTCTGTGTGTATTTGTGTGCTGCTCTGTGTGTTTGTGTGTGTGTGTGTGTGTGTGTGTGTGTGTGCTTTTGTGCGTGTGTGTGTGTGTGTGCTTTTGTGCGTGTGTGTGTCTGTGTGTATTTGTGTGTGTGTGTGTGTGCGCGTGTGTGTGCGCGTGTGTGTGCGTGTGTGTGTATGTGTATGTGCTTTTGTGCGTGTGTGTGTCTGTGTGTATTTGTGTGTGTGTGTGTGTGTGTGCGCGTGTGTGTGTGAGGTAGAGGAATGAGCAGGCACATGCTGTTTTTTATGGAGGTGTAGTTCTGACATGCCTCTCCTGCCTTCTCCATCTCTGATTGTTTCATCTTCCTCGTTCCGTCTCTGTCTGTCGTTGTCTGCCAGTCATTCACCCAACCCGTCTGAGAGCCACAATGCCAGCATGCACACTCTGTCCACTACATGCACTGTCTTTCATCTTTAACAAGCCAGACTGACCCCAGATCAGCACTGACGGCTTCACATAGACAAAACTGTCGTTGAGTGTGGTGAGCTCCCTGATTTGTAGTACATGTTTGTAATGACAGAGACATTTTCATATTCACAGATAGGGGTTTGCGATATATATATATATCGTCTACGATAATATCTTAATTGTCGTTTTACCGATGTTGCGAGCTGACATTATCGAGTATGTCACTCACTTTGCAAAAACCAATGAAAAACACTTCTTGATAGTCCATGCATTGACTGCGTCATGTGGCCTCGTGGGAGAGACTGCACCGCGTGCACACTAAGATGTTGTAGTCGTATAGGTGACACCAGCGTAGTTGCCTAAAATGCATGACTGAAGTTATAAATAAGTGAACGAACAGCACCAGGAGACAAACTACAGACACCGCAAGCCTCGTAATCTCCGTCCTTAGATTTAACTGCTAGACGTGGATCATCCTCACTCACATGGAGGTGGTTTGGCTTTGAAAAGACCGATGTTGCTCAAAATCTCTGTCGGAAATCGGTTTGTCGTTAAAGACAGCTCGACAACTAAATTAGACCTGTTTTCCTTAAATACGCTGCCTCCATTAATATCATTAATAAGCAACAATTAATATCGAGCTAGTGCGATATAAGTGAGGTAGCTAGAACAATATAAGACTTTTACAAACGCATTTTTGAAGGATGCAAAATATCGTGTACTTATCGTTATCGACAAAATCCCAGAGAATATCGAGATATCATTCTTTGTCAATATCGCACACCCCTATTCACAGAGTAATTTTCCTCTCTACGTACAGTCTCTCTGTCAGAGCAGTCAAACAGGACTGGTCTACTTACACACACACACACACACACGCTTCATAATTTTCCTCTCCTGTATTGTGAGAGTGCAGGCCATGTACGGAACATTTTGATTGTGTGTGTGTGTGTTTTTGTTTATATATGTATATATATATATATTTTTTATGTTTGGCATGATGCGTGTTCCAGATGGTGTGTGTGTGTGTGTGTGAGACAGAGAAAGAGAAAGTCCGTGAGTCAGAGACAAATGCTGAAGTTAATTTTATCTTAATCATTCTCTCAGTGTCCTGCTGACAGGACAGCTTTTGTCTTTGTCACAAACTTTAGAGTGGAAAATTACTGGAGGCATGTTGAGCTGTTAAGCATTTTATGTGTTGATTGAGATTCATCCTCTCTCTCTCTCTCTCTCTCTCTCTCTCTCTCTCTCTCCCTCTCCCTCTCTCTCTCTCTCTCTCTCTCTCTCTCTCT
>NC_044499.1:1955203-1987703 GCF_902362185.1 Chanos chanos
TGTGTGTGTGTGTGTGCGCACATGCTCTGTGTGTGTGTGTGTGCGCACATGCTCTGTGTGTGTGTGTGTGCGCACATGCTCTGTGTGTGTGTGTGTGCGCACATGCTCTGTGTGTGCGTATGTGCGCACACATGCTCTGTGTGTGTGTGTGCACATGCTCTGTGTGTGTGTGTGTGCGCACATGCTCTGTGTGTGTGTGTGTGCGCACATGCTCTGTGTGCGGACTGTGTCTTTATATTTGTTGTATTTGGAAGAGGGCACAAACAAATGTAATTTATAATCAAAAGTATATTGTGCATGTGTTTAACAGTACTAAGAGAAATCGTGTGTGTGTGTGTGTGTGTGTGTGCGCGTGCGTGTGTGTAGTGGATCAAACACACAGATGATAAAGGTCGGCCGTATTACTACAGTGCAGATGGTTCCAGATCTGAGTGGGAGCTTCCCAAGGTTAACATCAGATCACAGGTATAAGGAGTGTGAGTCTGTGTGTGCGTGCGTGCGTGCGTGTGTGTGTGTCTGTGTGTGTGTGTGTATGTATGCATGTGTTTGAGAGTATGTCTGTGTGTGTGTGTGTGTGTGTCTGTGTGTGTGTCTGTGTTTATGAGTGTGTGTGTATGTGTATGCATGTGTTTGAGGGTGTGTGTCTGTGTTTATGAGTGTGTGTGTATGTGTATGCATGTGTTTGAGGGTGTGTGTGTGTGTTTATGAGTGTGTGTGTATGTGTATGCATGTGTTTGAGGGTGTGTGTGTGTGTTTATGAGTGTGTGTGTGTGTACGTGCGTGCATGCAGCGATGATACAGCATGGTGAGATCTCGTCACCTGGTGAAGATAATGCTCTGTCCCTCTGCCCACTCTCTTCCCGTGACCCCACCTTTTGGTTAAACCAGACCGGCGCCGGAGACGCGCCCAAAACCCGCAGTCTGGACCGCCGACCCCCCGACCCCATCGTCCTGACCAAGTGGAGGCACAGTACCTACAATCTGGACAGCAATGACAAGGTTCAAACACACACACACACACGCACACACACATACACACACACACATACATACACATATACACACATACATACACGCTTTTTTAACGTTACATACCCCGTCAACAACACCAAGCCAAACATATTTAATCTATATGAGAATCTGGCTTATGTTCATGAGTGTCTCACTGGTTCAAGGCAACATTTTGTGTCTTACAGTATATCAGTGCTGGTAAGATTTTTTTTTAGAAATGGTGTAGATTTGTATGGCTTTTTTTTTAAAACTATGTGTAATGTCATAACGTCATTTTTAACTTTAAGTGGTTTTTTTGGTGTCATTTGCTTTGTTTTTAACTTAAGTTAAGGCAGCGGTCAGTCAAAAATCGGCGAATCATCTCGCTGCGTCGAAAAGTCTCCACCCGCCTCCATCCTTATAGACTACAAGTCAGTGTTGTCCCGCCCCTCGTGTCTCAGTAACCAATCACCGAGCATGACAATCTCAGTGCACATTCCTTGTTGGTATCAGTAACCAATCATATTGCATGTAAATTTCCATGAGCATGCCATCAGACAGTCAAACACATCATACACTAACTGTGGGAGGCATGCGGTCCATACACTGTTCATGCAGCCAATCACATTGCACAATTGTATCTGTAGATAAGCCATTCAGTCCTGCCCACAGCCAATCAGACTGCACTGAAGCTAATCAACTATGATCAGTACAGAGAAATGTTTCCCACTCACCAATCAGAGCTAATCTGAGCCCCAGCATGTAAAATAAGCAGAGTTTTTCGGCATTGCCTAATTCCATCATTTTCATTTGAGAACATGAGTGATTTCTGTGTCTGTTGCATCGATCATCATATAACCGTGTGTAATCAGAAGAGGAGGCCCAGCTCTGAATCAAATGTGAAGGGCTGGTCGTTTTTCAGGTCTACCGTCAGAGGCCAGTCTGAGACAAGTCTTCACTTACTCTGTCATTATGGCTCAGGTCTTCATCCGCTCTTAATACCCTGGCTGGAAGCTAACTTTAAATAACAGCTCAAGAGAAGGTTGAATTACATCCAAAGGTTAAAGAGCACATCACGAAAAAGAACAACACAAACAAAAAAACAAAACGGAGCAGTGAGTGAAATAGACAGGGGCGGTCTGTACCATTAGACCTGCTTCCACCACAGACAGGTGCCCTTGGAAAAGCAGACAAATCTTCATTAAAACGTCTGATGCCTTTAGGTGCGTTCAGGTTTTAGTGTATTGTGAATGTATACCTGACGCCCGGGGAAAACTTGTCAGTAATAATGTTGCTATGAGCTGGTGAGTGCACAATAAGCATTGCCTTGTGTGTTGATTATTGCTGGTTGATGCGTATAAAGACTGTTAATGACTGATTTGTGGTTGCGTCTTCCCTAGGACTACCCAAAGCCCAGCTCTCCTGATTCGGACTCCTCCTGCCCCTCTTCTCCAAAACATCCCAGTTCAGTCAGTACCTCTCCTCCAACATCCCTCTTTCTCTAGACCTCTCCTCCAGCATCCCTCTTTCACTAGACCTCTCCTCCATCCTCCCTCTTTCAATACACCTCTCCTCCAGCATCCCTCTTTCACTAGACCTCTCCTCCAGCATCCCTCCTTCACTAGACCTCTCCTCCTCCAACATCCCTCTTTCTCTAGACCTCTCCTCCAACATCCCTCTTTCACTAGACCTCTCCTCCTCCAACATCCCTCCTTCACTAGACCTCTCCTCCAACATCCCTCTTTCTGTAGACCTCTCCTCCTCCAACATCCCTCCTTCACTAGACCTCTCCTCCAACATCCCTCTTTCTCTAGACCTCTCCTCCTCCAACATCCCTCCTTCACTAGACCTCTCCTCCAACATCCCTCTTTCTCTAGACCTCTCCTCCTCCAACATCCCTCCTTCATTAGACCTCTCCTCCTCCAACATCCCTCCTTCACTAGACCTCTCCTCCTCCAACATCCCTCCTTCACTAGACCTCTCCTTTTTTTTCCATATTTCCGTCAGCCTACTTCATCTAAAATTTCTCTTTTTGTCTCTGCTCCTCCCTGTAAACAGTATGTTCCCTTAAAACAACTCTCTCTTTAAATATCCTCTCATTTCCCCTGACTTGTGTAAACACCATTTCACCTCTGATTAGTGCAGGTCTTTTTCATGAGCTGATGAGTATGCACTGCTGTGTCTTACTGTACACCTCTGGGATATACTGTCTGTCTGTAGCTCTCTGTGTCTGTCTGTAGCTCTCTGTGTCTGTCTGTAGCTCTCTGTGTCGGTCTGTAGCTCTCTGTGTCTGACTGTAGCTCTCTGTGTCTGACTGTAGCTCTCTGTGTCTGACTGTAGCTCTCTGTGTCGGTCTGTAGCTCTCTGTGTCTGACTGTAGCTCTCTGTGTCTGACTGTAGCTCTCTGTGTCTGTCTGTAGCTCTCTGTGTCTGACTGTAGCTCTCTGTGTCTGACTGTAGCTCTCTGTGTCGGTCTGTAGCTCTCTGTGTCTGTCTGTAGCTCTCTGTGTCTGACTGTAGCTCTCTGTGTCTGACTGTAGCTCTCTGTGTCGGTCTGTAGCTCTCTGTGTCTGTCTGTAGCTCTCTGTGTCAGTCTGTAGCTCTCTGTGTCGGTCTGTAGCTCTCTGTGTCGGTCTGTAGCTCTCTGTGTCGGTCTGTAGCTCTCTGTGTCTGTCTATAGCTCTCTGTGACTCTTCATTGCTATATATTTTTATCTCGTTTTTTCTTTCCACTCTTCCACTCCATTGATGGCTGTTTTTTTCTTTTTTTCACCTTTAACCCTGCAGCCCTCAGAGAAATCTGGTAACCTTAACGTGACTAAAATCACAGAGCAGGGCAAGAAAGTCCGGTGAGTTACCAGCATAACACAAACTCAGAGCCACAAGACACCACACACATCAGAGTTAGTCATTCACAAAACTCAGTCAGAGCATTAATGACATAGGAGAGTGAATGAATGCTATGGTGAGTTAGTAAACAAGTGAGTTAGGGGATGAATAAAGGATTTATGGAATAAGCGAGTGTGTGTGTGTGTGTGTGGAGATGAGTGTTAGATTTATAGGGGGTGTGTGTGTGGAGATGAGTGTTAGATTTATAGGGTGTGTGTGTGTGTGTGTGTGTGTGGAGATGAGTGTTAGATTTATAGGGTGTGTGTGTGTGGAGATGAGTGTTAGATTTATAGGGGGTGTGTGTTTGTGTGTGGAGATGAGGGTTAGATTTATAGGGTGTGTGTGTGTGTGTGGAGATGAGAGTTAGATTTATAGGGGGTGTGTGTGTGTGTGTGGAGATGAGTGTTAGATTTATAGGGGGTGTGTGGAGATGAGGGTTAGATTTATAGGGTGTGTGTGTTTGTGTGTGGAGATGAGTGTTATATTTCTAGGGTGTGTGTGTGGAGATGAGGGTTAGATTTATAGGGTGGGTGTGTGTGTGTGTGTGTGGAGATGAGGGTTAGATTTATAGGGTGTGTGTGTGTGTGTGTGTGTGTGTGTGTGTGTGTGTGTGGAGATGAGTGTTAGATTTATAGGGTGTGTGTGTTTGTGTGTGGAGATGAGTGTTAGATTTATAGTGTGTGTGTGTGTGTGGAGATGAGTGTTAGATTTATAGTGTGTGTGTGTGTGTGTGGAGATGAGTGTTAGATTTATAGGGGGTGTGTGTGTGGAGATGAGGGTTAGATTTATAGGGTGTGTGTGTGTGGAGATGAGGGTTAGATTTATAGGGTGTGTGTGTGTGGAGATGAGGGTTAGATTTATAGGGGGTGTGTGTGTGGAGATGAGTGTTAGATTTATAGGGTGTGTGTGTGGAGATGAGGATTAGATTTATAGGGGGTGTGTGTGTGGAGATGAGTGTTAGATGTATAGGGGGTGTGTGTGTGTGTGTGTGTGGAGATGAGTGTTAGATTTATAGGGGGTGTGTGTGTGGAGATGAGGGTTAGATTTATAGGGTGTGTGTGTGTGTGGAGATGAGGGTTAGATTTATAGGGGGTGTGTGTGTGGAGATGAGGGTTAGATTTATAGGGTGTGTGTGTGTGTGGAGATGAGAGTTAGATTTATAGGGGGAGTGTGTGTGTGGAGATGAGGGTTAGATTTATAGGGGGTGTGTGTGGAGATGAGTGTTAGATTTAAATTGGTGTGTGTGTGTGTGTGTGTGTGTGTGTGTGTGTGTGGAGATGAGTGTTAGATTTATAGGGTGTGTGTGTGTGTGGAGATGAGGGTTAGATTTATAGGGGGTGTGTGTGTGGAGATGAGGGTTAGATTTATAGGGTGTGTGTGTGGAGATGAGAGTTAGATTTATAGGGTGTGTGTGGAGATGAGGGTTAGATTTATAGGGGGTGTGTGTGGAGATAAGTGTTAGATTTAAATTGGTGTGTGTGTGTGTGGAGATGAGTGTTAGACTTATAGGGTGTGTGTGTGTGGAGATGAGGAGTGATTTTAAAAAATGAGTTAGGGGACAGGTCATTTGTTTATGGAATGTGTTAGGGGATGAGTGGTGGATTTATTTAGTCCTGTCAGTCAGTGATTACCTGGTTCTGGTTGGTCATTCTGCTGTTTATCCCACCCACAGGAAGAACTGGACTTCGTCCTGGGCAGTTCTGCATGGATCCTCTTTGCAGTTTGCTAAAAGCCAAGGGGGCTGGGTGAGTGTCACTCAGTCACAGGTGGCTGTTTTCATAGGCTGCCATTGGCTGTCAATCAGAAACCTTCACTTCACAGTTTAGGCAGTGTCTGATTGTACAGAGCTACATCCCCTCGGAAGCATTTGTTCTGATTTTCTGACTGGGGTGTGTGTTTGCGTGTGTGTTTGCGTGTGTGTTTGCGTGTGTGTTTGCGTGTGTGTGTGTGTGTGTGTGTGTGTGTGTGTGTGTGTGTGTGCATTTGCACCAACAGTTTGGTAGCCATCAGACCAAACCTGATTTCAGTGTTGATTTGAGAGGTGGGTCTGTGGACTGGGCCTCCAAAGACAAGTCCAGTAAGAAGAACGTTCTAGAGGTAAACTGACCGTAACCCATGACTGTCTCCTGCTTCCAGTGTCTGAACTGAGGCATACTGATGTGAAAACAGTTGTTTAATGTGTATATATATGTTTGTTGTTGTGTAATGTGTATATATGTTTGTTGTGATGTGTGTTGTCTGTTTGTTTCTCTGGCAGCTGAAAACGAGGCAAGGGACAGAGGTTCTCATCCAATCAGATAACGATGGCACCATGAACGACTGGCTGAGAATCCTAAAGGAGACCATCGACACACACGTGAGACACCGCACACAACACTTACATACAAATAAACACACCCACACACACACATAATGTATAATGTAATGTAACACACACACATACACACACACACACCCTTTCTCCTTCCCTTGCACACATGTACATTCTCCCATTCATACACGTTTTTACTTATCTTTGACTGTGAGATAAGTGTAATAAATGTAAAATGACATGTGTTGTTCGTTTTGTGTGTGTGTGTCTGTGTGTGTGTGTGTGTGTGTGTGTGTGTGTGTATTTAGGTGTGGGAGTCTGATGAGGCCATAGAAGAGGACATGCCTGAATCTCCAGGTGCAGAGAAACAGGACAAAGAAAAAGAGCACAGAGACTCCAAGAAATCTAGAGGTGTGTGTGTGTGTGTGTGTGTGTGTGTGTGTTTAGCCCACTCACTCTTTCTCTGTGTGTGTTCTGTGAATGGATGCATTATGGATTTTGCCCTTTGTCTACATCAGGATGTGTTTGCTTGTCCGTGTGTGTCCATACCTGTGTGTGTGTGTGTGTGAGTGTCTCAGTGTAAGATGAGTTGAAAAATAAACTCTGGTGGTCTGTGTAGCCATGAAGAACTCGACCAGTATGGACTCGTCTGATCAGAAGAAGACCAGGACCAAACTGAAGAAGTTTCTTACTCGCAGACCCACTCTACAGGCAGTCAGAGACAAAGGCTATATCGAAGGTACCTCTCACACACACACACACACACATATAACACACGCACACACACGCACTCAAATACTCACACAGATAACACACACACACACACACACACACATTCAGACACTCGCACACAAAAACTCTCTCACACAAACACAAACAACAAACAGACTCTATGTACATCTCTGTATCTATATTTTTAGACTTGATTTTAAACTTTTAGACAATGAACTGCCTTACACTGATAAAAGATAATGACTGTATACTCACCCCTCCCCTGTGTGTGTCTCTTTGTGTGTAACTGTGTCTCTGTATGTCTCTCTCTGTGTGTCTCTGTGCGTCTGTGTAACTGTGTCTCTGTGTGTGTGTCTCTGTGTACGTGTGTCTCTGTGTCTCTCTGTGTGTGTGTGTCTCTCTGTGTCTCTGTGTGTGTGTGTCTCTCTGTGTCTCTGTGTGTGTGTGTCTCTCTGTGTCTCTCTGTGTGTGTGTCTCTCTGTGTGCGTGTGTGTCTGTGTCTCTCTGTGTCTCTGTGTGTGTGTGTGTCTCTGTGTCTCTGTGTGTGTGTGTCTCTCTGTGTCTGTGTCTGTGTCTCTCTGTGTGTGTGTCTCTCTGTGTCTGTGTCTGTGTCTCTCTGTGTGTGTGTGTCTCTCTGTGTCTCTGTGTGTGTGTGTCTCTCTGTGTGCGTGTGTGTCTGTGTCTCTCTGTGTCTCTCTGTGTGTGTGTGTCTCTGTGTCTCTCTGTGTGTGTGTCTCTCTATGTCTGTCTCTGTGTCTCTGTGTGTGTGTGTCTCTCTATGTCTGTGTCTGTGTCTCTGTGTGTGTGTGTGTGTGTCTCTCTGTGTCTGTGTCTCTGTGTGTCTCTCTGTGTACGTGTGTGTCTGTGTGTCTCTGTGTCTCTGTGTCTGTGTCTGTGTCTCTCTGTGTGCGTGTCTCTCTGTGTCTGTGTGTGTGTGTCTCTGTGTGCGTGTCTCTCTGTGTCTGTGTGTGTGTGTCTCTGTGTGCGTGTTCAGACCAGGTGTTTGGCTGCGATCTCAGCAGTCTGTGCCAGAGTGAAAACTCCACAGTTCCACACTTTGTCATCATGTGCATCGACCACGTAGAGAGTCGCGGTACGTACACAGACACACACACACACACCTCTCACCACTCATCTCACTGTCATACACCTTGTTGGGATCGCATACCTCTCACAAACACACTCTTAAAACAAACAGTACTGACATAACTGTAAAATAAAATGCTCTCTCTCTCTGTCTGTAGGTCTCAGTTTGGATGGATTGTACAGGGTCAGTGGGAATCTGGCAATCATTCAGAAACTGCGCTTTGCTGTCAATCACGGTACTGTCCCTCCTCACACACATAAGCACATGCACACACACACACACACACACACAGGCTGCTATAGACAATGTGGTAAAGCTCAGAACAACTGCTCTCTTATTTTCTCTCTCTCTCTCTCACCTCTCTCTGTGTGTCAGATGAGTGTGTGAATCTGGAGGACAGGAAATGGGAGGATATCCACGTGATCACTGGGGCACTGAAGATGTTTTTCCGAGAGCTTTCAGAGCCTCTCTTTACCTACACTCTATTCAACGACTTCATCAGTGCTATCAGTGAGTGCTCCCACAGAGACACACTCGCACAGAGACACACTCGCACAGAGACACACTCGCACAGAGACACGACACACTCGCACAGAGACACACTCGCACAGAGACACGACACACTTGCACAGAGACACACTCACACAGAGACACACTCGCACAGAGACGCACTCGCACAGAGACACGACACACTCGCACAGAGACACACTCGCACAGAGACCCGACACACTCGCACAGAGATGCACTCCCGCAGAGACACGACACACTTGCACAGAGACACACTTGCGCATAGACACACTTGCGCATAGACACACTTGCGCATAGACACACTCGCACAGAGACACGACACACTCGCACAGAGACACGACACACTCACACAGAGACACACTTACACAGAGACACGACACACTCGCACAGAGACACACTTGCACAGAGACACGACACACTTGCACAGAGACACACTCGCACAGAGACACACTCGCACAGAGACACACTCGCACAGAGATGCACTCGCACAGACACACTTACACAGAGACACGACACACTTGCACAGAGACACACTTGCACAGAGACACACTTGCACAGAGACGCACTTGCACAGAGACGCACTCGCACAGAGACACAACACACTCGCACAGAGACACAACACACTCGCACAGAGACACACTCGCACAGAGACGCACTCGCACAGAGACGCACTCGCACAGACACACTCGCACAGAGACGCACTCGCACAGAGACATGACACACTCGCACAGAGACGCACTCCCACAGAGACATGACACACTCGCACAGAGACGCACTCGTACAGACACGACACACTCGCACAGAGACACGACACACTCGCACAGAGACACACTCGCACAGAGATGCACTCGCACAGACACACTTACACAGAGACACGACACACTCACAGAGACACGACACACTCGCACAGAGACGCACTCGCACAGAGACGCACTCGCACAGAGACACACTCGCACAAAGACACACTCGCACAAAGACACACGCACACAGAGACACACTTACACAGAGATGCAACACACTCACGCAGAAACGCATTCGCACAGAGACGTACTCGCAAAGAGACGCGACACAATCACGCAGAGACACACTCGCACAGAGACGCAATACAATCACACAGAGACATGGAGCAGTCGCACAGAGGCGTACTTGCACAGAGACACGCGCGCGAAGAGACACAGCATAATCACACAGAGATGTACTCACACAGAGACGCGAAGCAGCCACACAGAGATGTACTCACACAGAGACGTGACACAGTTACACAGAGACTGACTTGCACAGAGACGCACTAATGCAGAGATGCACAGAGATACACGACACACACTTACACAGAGACACACACAGAGATACGACACAGGCACAGAGATACATGACACACACTCACACAGAGATGCAGCACAGCCACACAGACACACACAGAGATATGACACAGTCAAACAGAGACATTGCACACACTCATACAGAGACCTGATGAAGTCTGGAGGGGAGATGGGACGTTTTAAAGTCTAGTACGACCAGTTTGGCCTTCTGCTGTTCATTATTACTCTCACTGTCAGTATCGTTAATGTGAGCTGTGTTCAAAGTCATTTCATACCTTCTTCAATTTTATTATGGCTTAAGACTTGTACTTTGGCAGTAGTGTACTCTCTAGTGGTGAACTGAAATCAGTAGAACAGAAAGCGTCCAGCAGGTGGCATTGTTGGACTTTCTTATGTGGAAACAGATAGATCCTGAATCAGGATGTCAGAGAGCTCTTATCAGACTCAGACTTTTAGAGCAGACAGACCCATCGTAAAAGTCAGATTTCACTGCCGCATACAGCTAAAAGAATGTATGTGTGTGTGTGTGTGCATGTGTGTGTGTGCATGTGTGTGTGTGCGTGTGCGTGTGTGTGTGTGTGAGCAGAAGTTTCTGATTACAGACAGAGAGTACAGGCTGTTAAAGAGTTGGTGAAAAAGTTGCCACCACCTAACCATGACACCATGCAGGTGCTCTTCAAACACCTTAGGAAGTAAGTACACTCTGTCACACACACACACACACATACACACGCATGGACACACACTCATACGCACAGTCTCACACGCCACACACACAGACGCAAACTCTCACTCTCCACACATAGTCTCATACTCTCCACACATACACACACACACACACACATACACAAACAGCTTTAGGAAAAAGCTACATATGCATTTACAAGCATAGTGCAATCAGCTTTTACCTTCACATCCTCACATGCTGTATATATTAACTCACTTTCCCTGCTCTTTCACTGTGTGTGTGTGTCCCTGTGTGTGTGTGTGTCCCTGTGTGTGTGTGTGTCCCTGTGTGTGTGTGTATGTGTGTGTGTCCCTGTGTGTGTGTGTGTGTGTCCCTGTGTGTGTGTGTGTATGTGTGTGTGTCCCTGTGTGTGTGTGTGTATGTGTGTGTGTCCCTGTGTGTGTCCCTGTGTGTGTGTGTGTGTGTGTCCCTGTGTGTGTGTGTGTCCCTGTGTGTGTGTGTGTGTGTGTGTGTGTCTGTGTGTGTGTGTGTGTGTGTGCGTGTGTGTGCGTGTGTGTGTGTGTAGAGTGATAGATCATGGAGAGGAGAACAGGATGACGACCCAGAGCGTGGCCATTGTGTTCGGCCCCACTTTGCTCCGTCCCGAGGTTGAGACGTGGAACATGGCAGTGCACATGGTCTACCAGAACCAGATCGTTGAACTCATCTTACTCGAATATGAGACCATCTTCGGCAGGTAGGCCACACCCGCAGGCTCCCTCTGACCAATCACAGCTCTCCATCCACCGCAAGAGAGACAGCCCACTCTGGGTAAAGGCGACAACACTGTGGAGACCTAAGACTGCCTGTCATTTGGTCAGCACAGACAGAGAACCGCCCACTTTAGTCTAAGACACTCCCACAAGGACGAGACACCTCCCGCTTAAGAATAGTGCATCGCCTACTGAAGCCGCCAACCACTGTCTGAACGGACGCCTTCTTAACTGGACCGAGTGACTCAACAGTATTTCTGTCTTTAAATGGACCCGGGAACATCCCAGTCCAGAACTCTGAACAGGCTCATGACACATGTGGACCCTGCTCTGTGTTTGGTATCATCCAGACATGAGGGTTCAAAAAGAGTTACTTCTGAAATCTGGGTCTTTCTCTCGCTCTGTCTTACGCTCACTCGCTCATTTTCTCTCTCTCTCTCTCTCTCTCTCATATGCCTGTAGCAATTTGCGTTTGCTTCTGATTTCTATTGTACTGGATCCTTTTTTCACTGTGAATGTGAATGCAGTCTTCTGCTGCAGTATAGACACTGGAGCCTCTGCACCAAGAACACACACACACACACACACACCCCCTGTGGATCTCCTTTGTGTTGACACTGGATTTGTGCGGTCAGGTCGGGTCAGGTCAGGTCAGAGAGGTCCAGATGAGGCCTTCTGGGTGTCATTGCTGGAGCCCTTTTCCCCTGCCTGTGTCCTATGACTGTGTCAGACTACTGAACTAAAACCCTCAACAGACCAACACACTGACTCTCCACTCAGACTGCCCCACCAACATACACACCTCCGCTGTAGCCTTCACTGTCTGTCTGTCTGTCTGTCTGTCTGTGTGTGTGTGTGTGTGTGTGTGTGTGTGTGTGTTTGCTCTAGGATGGATGTTGACATGTGGGGACCCAGTTATAACATATGTATTAATATGTCTGTAGAGACTGATTAATGAAAAAATATGGAAATGAGAGTATGAAGATGAACCAGGTTACCTGCAGTTTGGTGACTAACTACTGTACTTGGTATTGCTTTGTCTAAATCATAATAAAGCCAACAAAGCAAAGATGTGTGAACATTTCTCTTTGTCTGGAAAATGGACCTATCAGCTGACAGACACACAGAATGCCCCTCAGTGGGTTTAAAAAAAACAGATATGCTTCAAGTGAGCCGCTAAAGAGCCGTTATTTACATAAATATGCAAGCTTCAAGAAAATGTGGGTTTTTAATGACTAGTTTTTATCCTACTTACGATCTAGAGGTGAAATTGTTCTATCACAGCTTGTCCAGTAGGGGGAAGTGAAGAGCTTCCTTCTGTTCCTATAAACTCTTTCTCCGAGTTTTACAGTAAGGCACCTGCGCCCTTTAGCGCTTTAAGAACTTCTATCCATTTTACACAGAACCTCGCAATGTCGCGGTAAAGCTACACAAGGAGAATTTTTTTAAGACCCGATCATTTGTATTCCGAATGTATTGTGATAATCCTGCCAGGGAAAATTGTAATCAGGGTTATTTGCCTAATATGTGAGGACGACGTGATCCAACGAGGTACTGTGTAGCACATTAACCAGCACACTCGTGTCTGTTCGCGGTCATTTTCTAACCTGTTACGACCCTTGACGTTTCCATGTCATTCCGTGTTATATTGTGCTTAAACAGTAGCCTTTGTGTTAATTTTGTGATAGATGTCCCTCGTATGGTGATTTAGGTTTCTCTCCCCGATGCTGTTGTTCGTGTTTGGACGGACGGTTTCTCGCACCTTTCAGGTAATGCTAAGGCCCAACGCCTCACATAGCACATCGGTGAGACTGACGGGAAAACAAGACATGGGTCAACTCGGGTGCTTCATCTCATTTTTATTATGTTGGCAAACCATATAAAATGACAGACATTAAAAGAAACAAAACCTCTAAACAAAAAATAAAAGTGACACGACGTTTAAAAGTAATACTCCTTTAAAGATGTACTCGTTAGCATATAAGCATACAATGCAAAGTTGGCACGAAAATGAAAACGGACAAAAATGTACTTTGGGGATTTTTTTTTTCTCTTTTTACCACAAACAATCTGTCAACGCAACAACATGGACACATGCTCTTCAGTCACAGGGTGTGGTTCAGTAGCTTGTAAGACTGAATGAAAATGTACTATCCTTCATTTTAACCCCCGGTTTGGAGAATGGGTTTTTTTTCCCCCCACTTTAGTTTGAGTAAACAGACACGATGTCTTGTAATACTGATAAATACATGTAAAACAGCTTATCGTTCCTGCATGGAATCGGTTAACCTTCCCAGTAATTTTCTGTACTAAAATATATTATTGTATTAATACAAACTACAGTATTGTACACTGAAATGTATAATAAATAAACTCAAAGAAATATACAAAATAAGACGCATAAATATATATATAAAAAAAGTTCTCTAAAACTAACGATGTTTGTATTGTCAGTGACGTGGGTTTTTAATACTGTTGTTCAATACATATACAATATACACATGCATAAACATAAAAAAGTATATCAAAAGAAAAGAAAAAATACTCTAACACTTTTTCTGGTAACATAAAATCGAATACTTCATTTTGTCCCTAACACACATCATCTCACCCACTGCTGTCATTTCAAGTGCTTTCTATTTCAAGTGCACACCAATAATCCACTAACGAACGCCTCCCTTTACCGCCCCCCTACCCCTTCTCCACCCCACCCCCTGTCCCCACTCCCCCCCTTCCAAAAGTTCCTAGGCGTGGTGTAGGGGTTGAGTCCATGGGGAAGATGTTAATGGGGTAAACTGTGGTGTAGGGGGTTGAGTCCATAGGGGAGTTGGGGTAAACTGTGGTGTAGGGGTTGAGTCCATAGGGAAGATGTTAATGGGGTAAACTGTGGTGTAGGGGGTTGAGTCCATAGGGGAGATGTAAACGGGGTAAACTGTGGTGTAGGGGTTGAGTCCATAGGGGAGATGTAAACGGGGTAAACTGTGGTGTAGGGGTTGAGTCCATAGGGGAGATGTAAACGGGGTAAACTGTGGTGTAGGGGGTTGAGTCCATAGGGGAGTTGGGGTAAACTGTGGTGTAGGGGTTGAGTCCATAGGGGAGATGTAAACGGGGTAAACTGTGGTGTAGGGGTTGAGTCCATAGGGAAGATGTAAACGGGGTAAACTGTGGTGTAGGGGTTGAGTCCATAGGGGAGATGTAAACGGGGTAAACTGTGGTGTAGGGGGTTGAGTCCATAGGGGAGTTGGGGTAAACTGTGGTGTAGGGGTTGAGTCCATAGGGAAGATGTTAATGGGGTAAACTGTGGTGTAGGGGTTGAGTCCATAGGGAAGATGTTAATGGGGTAAACTGTGGTGTAGGGGTTGAGTCCATAGGGGAGATGTAAACGGGGTAAACTGTGGTGTAGGGGTTGAGTCCATAGGGAAGATGTAAACGGGGGTAAACTGTGGTGTAGGGGTTGAGTCCATAGGGGAGATGTAAACGGGGTAAACTGTGGTGTAGGGGGTTGAGTCCATAGGGGAGTTGGGGTAAACTGTGGTGTAGGGGGTTGAGTCCATAGGGGAGTTGGGGTAAACTGTGGTGTAGGGGTTGAGTCCATAGGGAAGATGTTAATGGGGTAAACTGTGGTGTAGGGGTTGAGTCCATAGGGAAGACGTTAATAGGGTAAACTGTGGTGTAGGGGGTTGAGTCCATAGGGGAGATGTAAACGGGGTAAACTGTGGTGTAGGGGGTTGAGTCCATAGGGGAGTTGGGGTAAACTGTGGTGTAGGGGTTGAGTCCATAGGGAAGATGTTAATGGGGTAAACTGTGGTGTAGGGGTTGAGTCCATAGGGAAGATGTTAATGGGGTAAACTGTGGTGTAGGGGTTGAGTCCATAGGGGAGATGTAAACGGGGTAAACTGTGGTGTAGGGGTTGAGTCCATAGGGAAGATGTAAACGGGGTAAACTGTGGTGTAGGGGTTGAGTCCATAGGGGAGATGTAAACGGGGTAAACTGTGGTGTAGGGGGTTGAGTCCATAGGGGAGTTGGGGTAAACTGTGGTGTAGGGGGTTGAGTCCATAGGGGAGTTGGGGTAAACTGTGGTGTAGGGGTTGAGTCCATAGGGAAGATGTTAATGGGGTAAACTGTGGTGTAGGGGTTGAGTCCATAGGGAAGACGTTAATAGGGTAAACTGTGGTGTAGGGGGTTGAGTCCATAGGGGAGATGTAAACGGGGTAAACTGTGGTGTAGGGGTTGAGTCCATAGGGAAGATGTTAATGGGGTAAACTGTGGTGTAGGGGGTTGAGTCCATAGGGGAGATGTAAACGGGGTAAACTGTGGTGTAGGGGTTGAGTCCATAGGGAAGATGTTAATGGGGTAAACTGTGGTGTAGGGGGTTGAGTCCATAGGGGAGATGTAAACGGGGTAAACTGTGGTGTAGGGGTTGAGTCCATAGGGAAGATGTTAATGGGGTAAACTGTGGTGTAGGGGGTTGAGTCCATAGGGGAGTTGGGGTAAACTGTGGTGTAGGGGTTGAGTCCATAGGGAAGATGTTAATGGGGTAAACTGTGGTGTAGGGGGTTGAGTCCATAGGGGAGATGTAAACGGGGTAAACTGTGGTGTAGGGGTTGAGTCCATAGGGGAGATGTAAACGGGGTAAACTGTGGTGTAGGGGTTGAGTCCATAAGGGAGTTGGGGTAAACTGTGGTGTAGGGGTTGAGTCTATTGGGGAGTTGGGGTAAACTGTCGTGTAGGGGTTGAGTCCATAGGGGAGATGTTAATGGGGTAAACTGTGGTGTAGGGGGTTGAGTCCATAGGGGAGTTGGGGTAAACTCAGAGACACGTTCACTCACCTCCACATCGACTCAGGTTCCACACACAGACACACAGTTACGTCAAACGGCGGATCGACTCAGGTTCCACACACAGACGCGTCACACGGCGGATCACAGTTTGCGTTCCATGCAAGTCCTTCATTACAGTCATCACCATAACAGGAATTTGGTCTATCCCAACTCACAGTACAGTACGATCCATTAGTTTAGCATGAAGTGAACAGTCAAGGCAGAACAGAGGATGTGTGGGTTGCAGCGACAGTTACAGCGGTCTTCGTTAAGGCAGGAAGGGGTGTGGGGTCCGTGTAAAAGCCCATCCTATGTCACATAACACTGACACATATAAAGACACACAACGAGACTCAGACCATTCAAAAAAAGAAAAGAAATTCCTATGACACAGAATGTTGGCGTGTGGGGTTGTCACACCCTCGTCCCTGAAATAATGTTTTAGTTATAGTGTCGTGATCCATTAGACAGAGAAGTTACACTTCATAACAGAGCCTCCGCCCAACTGAATATTTTCACTTCACCTCCCCCCCTCCCCCTCCACAGCTACACAACTCCTTTACTGTAAAACAAACAAACAAAAAAACCCTTTCTACAGGATTGTCAAAAACCAGAAATCAGTCAGTTTAAGGGCAACGTGCCATGGTTCTGAAGGCTGAACTGTTACTGTAAGGTGGTAATGGCATACAGATCACAACTCACATCCTTCAAAAACCTGTTTACCACTTACTAAAAAACAAACAAACAAAAGAAACTCAACCCAAATTCTGTATTCACCTTATAGATGAATAAAATACACTAATTATGAGTTTAATGTATTGATAGGAGTGTTAATGGGTATACAGTTCAATAAAGTGATAAATATCGTCAGTTGTTTTATGGTGCGTCGGTTAACTATGCTGCTGACCTGCTGCTGACCTTTGACCGGTCCTTCCCTAATACGGAAGTGTAACCTCGCCCTCCTCACAGAACTGCCACCCAGACGGCGCACACAGCGCAGTTCTAACAGTGGCTTTCGTCCAAATACTGCCCAGCCCAAATACTGAATAGCCCAAATACTGCCCAGCCCAAACACTGCCCAGCCCAAACACTGCCCAGCCCAAATACTGAACAGCCCAAACACTGAACAGCTTCATCCAGACAGGAGGCAAATATTAGTATACACATAATCAAAGGTAAACCAGGAATACTGCAGTGCAGTTACTTTGTCATTTAAACATATTAAAATAGTGATAAAATACTGATTTTACCAAACTTCCTCAGCAATAAAAAGGTATAGAAATCTCTTGGGACTGTACAGACAAAGAGCAGTGAATGCAACCAAACTGGGTAATACTGTTTTTAAATCAACATACCTGGAGTGATTCAGTAACAAAGCACTCACCTCAGCGCTGACTAGAAAACGTTGAGTTCAGTTCAACTTTGGATTCTTTTTTTTTTATTTTTTTTTATGCTATTGATGTTTGTTTTCTTCCAGCTCTGGTACTATCACTGATTTACTTAACACTGTATTTTTCCCCCGAAGCACGAAAAGATATTTGTGGGTTTTATTTTCCTTTTTTTTTTCATTTGATTTAAATCAGGCACCCCTGGGTAACAACACAGTAAAAAAAACAAAAAACAAAACAAAACAAAAAACCTTGAGCACAGTTTTCAGCATCAGAGCCCACGGACACGACATTTTCTCCTGTTTGATCTCCGTCAGTCGCTCTTTCACTCAGGCCAACAAAATCATCTCACTCTGGTTCTTCGCTCTTGTTGTCAGTCTCAGCATCGTCCAAACCATCTGCAGCTTCGTTGTTTTCCTCCTCGTGGTTTCCCTCCGTCTCCATGGTATCTGCTGTCGCCATGGCGTCACCCATTTCTATAGTTTCCCCAGCGTCTCCCAGAGTGTGAATATCTCCTAGTTGTACCTCCATCACCTCCTGCTCTTCGGAGTCATCTTCTCTGGCCGTTTGCTCCACCTCCTCTTCGCTCCTACCTTCAGCTGTCTCCTGCTCCTCCTCCAGCCCCTGGTTCTCTCCGTCCTCCTCTCCATATCCCTCGCTGCCCTCCTCTCCCACCCGTACGACTCGGATGTCCTCCATGTCCAAGATGGACAGGTCTTCCCCTTCTCTCTCCTCTTCCTCCTCTTCTTCCTCTCCCTCACTCTCCCTCTCATCCGAGTCGACGTGAGAAGGAGGCGTAGGGGTGCTGTGGCCGGGCTGCCCGTGCGTCTCCTTCTTGCAGTAGGAGTAGCGGTGGTTCATGTGTTGGGAGTATGAGCCGGAGTGGGAGAAACGCTTTCCACACTTGTCACACTGATAGGGCTTCTCCCCGGAGTGCAGGCGCGTGTGCTCGATCAGGTGGTGTTTGTGTTTGAAGGCCTTGTTGCAAACTCCGCACTCGTGAGGACGCCTCCCTGAGGAAGAACAAACGATGATGATGATGATGATGGAGAAACCAAAACTGGTATTCAGCATTTCAAAATCACTCAGAGATATGTGTGTGTGTGTGTGTGTGTGTGTACCTGTGAGTGTGTGTGTGTGAGAGAGAGAGAGTACCTGTGAGTGTGTGTGTGTGTGTGTGTGTGTGAGAGAGAGAGAGAGAGAGAGAGTACCTGTGAGTGTGTGTGTGAGAGAGAGAGAGTACCTGTGAGTGTGTGTGAGAGAGAGTGAGTACCTGTGAGTGTGTGTGTGAGAGAGAGAGAGAGTACCTGTGAGTGTGTGTGTGTGTGTGAGAGAGAGTGAGTACCTGTGAGTGTGTGTGTGAGAGAGAGAGAGAGAGAGTACCTGTGAGTGTCTGTGTGTGTGTGTGAGAGAGAGAGAGTACTTGTGAGTGTGTGTGTGTGAGATAGAGAGTGAGTACCGGTGAGTGTGTGTGTGTGTGTGTGAGATAGAGAGTGAGTACCTGTGAGTGTGTGTGTGAGAGAGAGTACCTGTGAGTGCGTGTGTGTGTGTGTGAGATAGAGAGTGAGTACCGGTGAGTGAGTGTGTGTGTGTGTGTGTGTGTGTGAGTACCTGTGTGTTCGTATTTGTGTCGCAGCAGTGAGCTACTCTTCTGAAAGATTTTGTCACACAGGTCACAGGCGTACATGCCACCCTGAGTCTTCCTCTTCTTCCTCACAGGGGAGGAGTCTGAGTCATTCTGCTCCTCCAACGCGGACACCCCCTCTGAGCTGGTGTCCACCCTCTCCTCCTGCAGCAGGGGGAGACAGAGAGCCAAGGAGGGCAGAGTTAATCACAATAAACCAGACGAATCTGCCGTGAAAAGGAGAGAGGTGAAGGATCAACAGACTACAGTAAAGAGAGAGGGAGAGAGAGGGGCCAGTGGAAGAGAAGGAAAGATTAAACACTTGCCTTTAACGATGATTCATCCATTAAGTGACATTTAAATTTCCCACTGTCTGTCACCCCCCCCCCCCCCTTCTCTCTGTGTGTCTCTCTCTCTTAGTATACATATATATATATATTAGGGATGTACCCAACTCCACATACATTGTTCGGGAAAGCACAAATAATGTGATGGAAACAGATATTTCTCCTACCCAAAGTTGCTTGTTATTATTCGGGGGGGGGCATGTCTGTGTGTCAGCCACTACGTTTCTTCAACTGGATTCATATCATTGGGGGGGGGGGGGGGGGGCACAAGATAAAAATGCCCCTTCTGTATGCGACACAGGACACAGGACTTGTCATTTTATCTACGACACATTATTGAAAAGTGATCGCTATATTCTGTAGTCACCCCGACCGCGTCAGGTGCGGGAGCTAGTGAGACAAAAGCCTAGCGTGGCAGCTGGATTAACCCTGCAAACCATCCATCAAAATGACGCTACCTGTAGTTTGTAGCTGTATGTGTTAATTACTGTTGTAAAATAGTAATTCGCGTTTCCCTAGCGAACTGCAGTAACATTAACACATCAAGAATCACAAACACAGCATCATTAGAATTTAAGATTATTCCCTTCAACTGAAAGTTATTTTCCCATATGTATTTACTGCAAAAAGTTTTTATTTCCAATGCAAAGCAGAATCTTTTGACTTCTAAAACATTTTTTCAGTTTCTGATTGTTCAATGTCCCCCAGTTAAAAGGCAGCGGTGGTGGTAGAGTTCAGACAGCACATAAAACTTGGCTTAGTTTAAAATAAAAGAGAGAGAGAGAGAGAGAGAGAGAGAGATGAAAGGTACAGTATGAGGATGTGGAAATATATTTCATAAATAATGATATGAAGTAATATTACATTAATTTTATGTCATAACTAACTATAATTCAAATATAATTGAATAACTATATTAAATAATATTAAGTTAATTTGATACATTAAAGGCACAAAAATTGCATTGCCAATGAAGGTCAAGTTAGAAAATACAACATGTGACTTCCGGTATAAACCCCGTCCACCTCTGGCCTGCTATACCGATACACACACAGAGACAGATCATTTTGCTGGTTGAACACATACAGAGAATGACATGTCTGTACAGCCCAACTCTGTATAAATACATATATACGTATACAAGACTTTTTTTTTTTTTTTTTTGTCCTTTGATAAGGCCGTACCTGGCACCCGTTGAGGACGACCGTGTTGGGTGTGTCGGGTGTGGCACTGCCAGTAGACGGACTGGTGGTATAGGTGTATGTGAGCTGTGGTATGAGGATGGCACGTTTGTGGGTGGAGATGGCGCGGATGCAGGGCACTCCTGTGCCCGGCTCGGCGATGGCCACCAGCGTCGGGATCTGCGTCGCCACGATGTTTATAGGCGCGGAGCTCGGCTGCGTCAGGTAGATGGTGCTGCTGCCTGGCGACGGCTGCTTCTGGGCACAGCTGAGGTTGAGCGGTTCGGTCTGGGCGTTGACTTCGACCGTCGCCACGGGGTCAGCCGGGTCCTGCGCAGGTTTGGGAAGCGAGAGGTCCAGTGGTTCAGCCTGTCCCTCCCCCTCTGAATCCTCTGTCTTTACGATGACCAGGCCGGCAGAGGAGAGGTTGAGAGGAGAACTGGGAGAGGAGGAGGCCCCAGGGTCGGGGTCTGGCACCTCCTGTGTGGATTTGGCACTGTGGGTGTTTGGTGTGGTGGGAGAGTCCTCAGCCTGGCTGGCTCCGCCCCCATCCTCAGACAGGGTGCTGAGGTCATGCGAGAGGTCGTCTGGGTTTGCCTGAGGCGACACATAACAAATCACCAACACTCAGTTTAATCCAATGTTCTGTCAGCCTTAAACACACTCTGGTTCTGTGGTCTTTCTGAAGACCACAAAAGCAGAGTGTAAATTCATGACTTTGTCTGATGCTGGAATTCAAACAAGCATTAAAACAAGCAATGTACAGGACTGCTGTAGTCCCTAAACTTGCATTTGTACCAAAAAAAAAGGATTTCCAGGTGCACGCTCGAAATTCAACAGACATGAGATGTTCGACTAGCATTTCAATAAAAGACTAGTCAACTCAAACCTGTAAGGTGTTATGGTGAACAAGACTGCTGCTAGCAGCTTTGAAACCATCTCACCGTCTCACCTGCTGAGCCTTGTCTACGCCACCGGGGGGCAGCAGCGAGACCTGACCTGAGCGCATTCTGTGGTACCACCTCCTGACCACGTCTAGAGGGAGGGCCACAGACTTGGCCACCCGGGAGAGCTCCTCCTCGGTGGGCTGCGTGTCCTGACTGTAGGCCTTCAGAAGACCCAGGAGGCTCTCCAGCGAGGGGCAGCCCGCCCCGTTCTGTCCCAAAAGAGAGGAGAGGGAGACGGATTCGGACGAGCCGTTAGAACCCCGGCCGTTTCCGTGGAGACAGCGGCTCAGAGAGTGGAGTATGTCCAAGCCCCCAGGCCTGTCATCACACAGCAGACAGGACACACCGGACTCTGAATCGTCGCCACCGGACTGGGTCGGAACCAAGTCAGGACCAGAACTCATTTGTGCCTCTCCGTTTTTCTGCGTCAGTAAATCTCTCTCTTCTTCTGACTGGATATTGACCTTTCTGTCAGTGTCTGTAACCACTGGTGACTCCGGCTCAGTTTTGATTCTCAGCACTTTGGTCAGGTCCTGAGGTGTACAGGTGACCTGCGTGGTGGGTTTCATTTCAGTCGGGGTGCTGTTGGGCTCTGAGGTTCTGTCTGGTTCTGTGGTTCTGTTGACTGGGACTGTGTGTTTTACGGGCACTGTCGTGGGCTCCACCCTCCTCTTCAGGATGAAGACTGCGGGCTGGGCCAGCCGTGACTGGGCCAGACCAGTTTGGACCAGTCTGATTTGTTGTGGCACGTTTGGCTGCGTCAGGTTTGCCTGTGTTGAGTTTGGCTGTGTTAGGTTTGCCCGTGTTGTTTTCAGCTGTGTGGCGTTGAGCTGTTTCAGGGTTGCCTGTGCCAAGTTTGGCTGCGTTGAGTTTGGCTGGGTTAGGTTTGGCTGTGTTAGGCTTGCCTGTGTCACATTTGACTGTGTTGTTGCGTTGGGCTGCTGAACTGGGGCGGTCTTGGCCGTGCTGAGCTGAGGGTCCACGCTGTAGTTGATGATGATTTTGGTGGTGCCATCCTGGTCCAGAATAGGCAGGGAGATGGCTGAGATGAGCTGTGTTTGCGGCTGTTGCTGCGTTTGGAGGATCACGGCCTGTGCTTTCGGCTGCGTTTGACCAGTCACAACCTTAGAGGTAGCGCTGTTAGCGCTAGCCAGCACCTGTCGCGTGGCACTACCGTCCATGGCGACTTTTAACACGTTCTGCAAGTCACTCAGGTTGATGCTGATTGGCTGCACCAGGCCAACAGTGGGCAGAACCAAAGTCTGGACCACGCCCTGGGGCGCGGCAACCTGGATTGGAGTCACACCCCCGTTTGTGGTGGAGGGTGCGGAGATGGGGGCGGGACTGGTTGTTATGACAACAGGTTTCTGCTGGTGTTCGGCAGGCTCTTGTTTGATCTGCGTTACGGGAAGCTGCTCCTGCAGAGGTTTGCTGCCATCTGGCTTCTCCCGCAGGAGGATTCGGGTGGTGGGGGCGGACGTCAGGCAAGAGGGAGCGTTTTGGGAAGGGGTCGCAGCAGCTTTGCCCCCCGACGGCCGAGACAGCCCGTTGACCACAGGGGGCGCTCCAACACACTTTTTACTGCTAATGTGTGAACTGTAGGAACCAGAGTGAGAGAAGCGTTTCTTACAGTTGGAACACTGGTATGGCTTTTCTCCTGCACACAGAGAGAAAGAGAAAACCCAGCGTCAAAGTCAGGAAACAAAGAACAACCTTTTACTACACGGCAGATTAATGCTACGTACAATACTGTTAACACAAGGAAACAAAACTTTCCAAACAAAAACAAAAACACTGTCCCAACACTCAAGTATGTAAGTGTCAAACTGACTGTATTAAGTCATATCAGACCATAAGCAAACAAACACACAGACCATAAGCAAACAAACACACACACAACTTAATTGTGTCAGAGTGTGCGGCTTCACACGAGTACCGATGACCTTACATGGCGACTTACCACTGTGTATGCGCAGATGTTCCTTAAGGTGATGCTTGTACTTAAAGGCCTTGAGGCACTCTGTGCATGTAAACTTCCGGTTCCCTCCAGACTGAGCTGCGATTCGCTGTCACAGAGAGAAAGAGAGAGTATGTGAGAGAAACAGCTAAAATTATATTCTGGTTTCCTAGTTAGGTTTCTGTTCTGTTCTAGTTATTTCTAACCCTATGATCACACGAACCATTTAAAATAATACTGAAAATGCATCTAGAGGAAATAAGATTCATAACAACAACAACAACAATACTAATAATAATAATAATAATAATAATAATTGTACATGCCTGATCTGCATATTTCCTCTTTTTGCTGTGTGTTATGCACCAACATGACATAAAACAGAACTGCTGCAGTAATGGACACGCCCACGTCCATCACACTTTCCGTCATACACACCAGAGTTTTTTTCAAACTCCTTTTGCTCCTAATTCGGCATGTCTGATTCCCTGTGATGGTGTTAGCATTGACCAGTCTGGGAAAGTCAGGCACGGGGCCCTAGGGGCATCTGAAGTCATTAATCACTTTTTTACACCTGACAAGGGATGAGCATCCGTGGGCAGCTGTGGTCTAAAGGTTAGAGAACCGGGCTCATGACTGGTGGGTTGCTGGTTTGATTCCCAGGCCAACATCCACGGTTGCTGGTTTGATTCCCAGGCCAACATCCACGGCTGTGTGCCCTTGAGCAAGGCACTTAACCCTAATGCTCCCCGGGTTGCCCAATGCTCCTGCATCTGTTGTGTGTGTTCACTACTGGTGTGTTGGATGGATTAAATGCACGCTGTTCACAGTGTGTGTGTGCAATCACAGAGATTTACATTACATTTACATTAGCATCTCCATGGGAATACTGAGACGCACGCTGTCACCCCGCACTAGCCTGCAGTCATGTGATCACCCCAATGTCTCACTCATAACCAGTGTCTGACAATCCCAATGTCTCACTCATAACCAGTGTCTGACAAACCCAGTGTCTCACTCATAACCAGTGTCTGACAATCCCAATGTCTCACTCATAACCAGTGTCTGACAAACCCAATGTCTCACTCATAACCAGTGTCTCACTCATAACCAGTGTCTGACAATCCCAATGTCTCACTCATAACCAGTGTCTCACTCATAACCAGTGTCTCACTCATAACCAGTGTCTGACAAACCCAATGTCTCACTCATAACCAGTGTCTGACAATCCCAATGTCTCACTCATAACCAGTGTCTGACAAACCCAGTGTCTCACTCATAACCAGTGTCTGACAATCCCAATGTCTCACTCATAACCAGTGTCTGACAAACCCAATGTCTCACTCATAACCAGTGTCTGACAATCCCAATGTCTCACTCATAACCAGTGTCTGACAATCCCAATGTCTCACTCATAACCAGTGTCTGACAAACCCAATGTCTCACTCATAACCAGTGTCTGACAAACCCAATGTCTCACTCATAACCAGTGTCTGACAATCCCAATGTCTCACTCATAACCAGTGTCTGACAAACCCAGTGTCTCACTCATAACCAGTGTCTGACAATCCCAGCGTCTCAACACTGAGATTGTGACACGGAACTCCAGCACTGGGGATCTAATTTACTGCTAGAGCTGCTCGGGCGCGACGGTGGTTACCACGGTAACGGGCAGGGCCCAGTCGTCCGTACCTGTTCTCGACCGGCCTTGTGCGCGGTCATGTGTCGGTCGAGCTGGGAGCGGTAGGTGAAGGTGTAGCTGCAGAGAGAGCAGCTGAAGTTATCTTCATTTTTCTCATGACGGAGCTTAATGTGTTCCTTCAGGGAGGTGTAGCGCTTGTAACCGCGGCAACAGTACGGACAGGTGTGCAGCTGGGAGAACGTGTCCGGAGTGCCTGATGAAGAGAGAGAGAAAGGGGGTTAATAGCAGAACCCTAACACTACCAGGAACCTGCGTGAGGAGTCAAAGCATCTGACTTATCTGGACCTGCTGTAGTGGCGAGAAAGATGTTTGTAATGACTGAGTGAGAGGACAACAAACGACAGAGCGAGGAAGAACAGAGAACAGAAAGGGACCAAGTCAGCACACAGGGAAAGAGAGAGACAGAGAGAGAGAGAGAGAAGGGGGGATAGAGAGAGAGGGAAAGAGAGAGAGGGAGAGAGAGAGAAGGGGGGATGGAGAGAGAGAAGGGGGGAGAGAGGGAGAGAGAGAGAAGGGGGGATGGAGGGGGGGGGATAGAGACAGAGGGAAAGAGAGGGGGGGGGGGAGAATGGAGAGAGAGAGGGGGGGGGTGGAGAGGGAAAGAGAGAGAGAAGGGGGGATAGAGAGAGAGGGTGAGAGAGAAGGGGGAGAGAGAGAGGGTGAGAGAGAAGGGGGAGAGAGAGAGGGAAAGAGAGAGGGAGAGGGAGAAGGGGGGAGAGAGAGGGAGGGGTTTGAAGAGTACCGTTCTCATCGTGGACCCCTCTGTCCGGCGTGTTCTGGTCATTATCATGGCCTTCTGGGTAAATAACAGCTGGTTTTTTCTGCTGAGCCTCCTGGTCCTCTTCAGCATCATCTTCCTCAGAAACACACTCCTCCTTCACTAAACAATACACACACACACACACACGCACATACACACATTAAAAATATACACAGGCACATACGTGAGTGAACGCATCAGTGAAACACACTCCTCCTTCACTAAACAATACACACACACACACACACACATTCGCACATTAAAAACATACACAGGCACATATGCGAGTGAACACGTCAGTGAAACACACTCCTCCTTCACTAAACAATACACACATACACACACACACACACACACACACACATTCGCACATTAAAAACATACACAGGCACATGTGCGAGTGAACGCGTCAGTGAAACACACTGACACAGTCCCTTTAACTTTGGTTATTTTCACCTTCACTGACACATTTCCTCACATTCACACATTCTCCCTTTTACCTGAAATACACAAACAGAGATACCCGACACACACACACACACACACACACACACAGAGAAGAAGACCCACACGGGTGTGAGTTGCATAACACTTTTGTCTGAAGAGAGGAAGAGAACTATGCTCAAACATGAGAGAGATGTAAATCAGAAACCACACAGTACCAGCCACACGCTCACACACTCACACCACACACACATACACACACACACACACACACTCTCACTCACACAAACTCACACAAACTCTGTGTGACAGTTATTGTGAGAGTAAAACATACTTCATATATTTTCAGGTAACAATAACAACAAAGAACCCATAACACTGTGTTTATAACAGAACCCATAACACTGTGTTTATAACAGAAATTAGACCTTAAAAACAAGAGCAGGACTGAATACTTGTACACACACACACACAAACACACACATACTGTGTTAACACTCCAACACAGCTGTACAAAACCTACCATGCTATCCACACATACGCAAATACATGCACAGACACATTCAAACACACACACATTAAAACCCACCACTCCTATGTAATCAGGGATACACACACACATTCAGACACACCACACCAATCTGATCAGAGGGACAAGTTTCTGTGAAAAGCATGTATGATTGGTTTATCAATGATTGGTTATTGATCAGTGTCACAAGGAATTTCTTTGGCTAGATCTTTGAATGTTCCAGATTGGTCTGGCTGGCATGGATGTTGCCATGACAATTAAAAGTTTTTACAGACAGGCCTAGGAGTCATGCCAACAAAGCCCTCTCCCTCATTTCCTATGGGAGCCTGAACAGGACATGCAGTGCCTGGAAAAAAGCAAAACCAGAAACACTAGAAATGTTTTTTTTTGTTTTTTGTTTTTTTTTTTAACTGGGAGAGAGTCATAAGATAATGACATTACCACACACACACACACACACACACACACACACAACCACAGACCTGTTTGTGTGGTAGGTACCTATCTGTTAAAAAAATTCTGAAAACACACACGCAGTCTAGGGATCTGTTCCTTAAAAAAATTCTGATGACACACTCAACACAACTGATTCTTGTTAAGGCTGATTATTTTCATGTAAATTGACCATGAAGGATTTTCCCCTGAGTTCAGTGGAATTCAGGAACTGTTTGTTAGGGGAAAGAATGCCAGGCACTCGACTAGCACCTATCCAAACGAATCAACACACGCAGTCTAGGGAAACACAAGAACTAATCCAGTTAAGACGGGTCCCCTAACCTAATACCACCCTACGTGTTGTATATAGCGTGGAAGTGTACCTGTCTCTGTGTGTGTATGTTTAACTAAGGAGATGCGTGGAGGGTCACACAGCCAAACCTGGGGAACGCGGGAGGTGTCTCCACGAAGCTGTTCCAAGGCGCCGTGGTGTCGGTCCGTCGCTCGGCGAGCCCAAGCTGTTCCTCAGCAGTTCAGTTGTGGTGACGGCAATAATACAGTATCGCAAAGACTTCAACAAAACCAAAATCGTCCATACAGAGGGGACATATCTCAAGGAATAGGAATGCGCGGTGAACCAATATGGTGCCCATCTAAGTTTGCAGCAAACCAGTTAAAGAGTTCTCAAGCTCCTCTTCCTCACGAGAGCTCGTCCAGTCCCTCTGTAAAGAGACTGCGAACCCCCGGGCAGGCGGCACCCTCCAGCATCTCACGTGTATGTCAGTGCCCTTCCCTACTCTATTACTACCAAATCCCAACACTGTTTTTACCTTCTGTCTGTCTGTCTGTCTCTCTCCCTCTTTCAAGCAGAACCGTGAAATTCTTTACAACAAAGTCAACGTGAGTGAACAGACAAAACCTACACCTGTGTGTAGGTGTGTGATCATGTGATTGTGTGTGTGTGTGTGTGTGTGTGTGTACACACTGTGCTTGGCCTTTAACTAAACTGACCTTTGACTGTTACTTCCTCTATGACGGCATCAGGTCCCGGACTGCCATCTGTGAAATATAAGGGAAAAAAAACCAATTTAAAACCATTACAATTACACAGATATACACAAACACACACACACACACACACACACACACACACACAGAGGGAGCTGACTTGATGTGGCATCGTGTGTGTTAGTACTGTGAGATTTATGCGTGTTAATTCTGTGAATTCCATGTGTGTTGGTACTGTGAATTCTACGTGTGTTAGTACGGTGAATTCTATGTGTTTTGGTACTGTGAACACTATGTGTGTTAGTACCGTGACTTTTATGCGTATTAATTCTGTGAGTTTTATGTGTGTTAGTCTTTAACTTAATTGTGAGTTTATGAGTGTTAGATATGTGAATTCTATACATGTTAGTCCTGTAAGTTTTATGCGTGTTGGTACTGTGAATTCTATGTGTGTTAGTCCTGTGAGTTTTATGCATGTTGGTACTGTGAATTCTGTGTGTGGTAGTCTTAACTTAACTGTGAGTTGTATGTGTGTTGGTACTGTGAATTCTATATGTGTTAGTCCTGTGACTTGTATGTGTGCTGGTACTGTGAATTCTATATGTGTTAGTCCTGTGAGTTGTATGTGTGTTGGTACTGTGAATTCTATATGTGTTAGTCCTGTGAGTTGTATGTGTGTTCGTACTGTGAATTCTATATGTGAGTTTTATGTGTGTGGGCAGAACAGCGGAAATTGTTGGCAGCTGAGGTGTAGCCGTGTTGCCCCAGACATAACAAACATTCTGAGCTTCATACACTAGAACTGTACTGTATAAATGGATCAGACAATTTAAAAAAAATGACAGAAACCTTTTCAATTGAATTTATTAATGAACATGAAATTTCCAATTACAAATGACCTACGAAGCAGGATAAAAATGAATACATCTCAGTTACTCAAATTCAGAGATGTTTTTCCCTCGTTAGATCCTTATCAATTCCAATCGGTCACCTCTCTCTGCACGTTTAGTAATTGTATTTTTTAATAACTGTATTTTCAGTATCATTTGCCTCTATAATGCTTTTTACACAGTTAATTTGGTACTGATTAATCTGTCATTAAAACCCATTTTACAGACGCAGCTAGTTCCTCTGACACACGCCGAAATCTTCACCGTGACATTAGAGCTCAGCCTCACAGCACTCACCGTTTTCACCGTGTCCGTTGTGAAGGTCGGCATCACCATTCTGCTGCAGCGCTGGCGTGTTTGTTCCCTCGGGAACATGGGCTTGGCAGTCGGGAACGTCGGGAATACTGTCCTCCTCAACAATGTGTAGTTTGTCCTCATCGTCGGAGTCAGAGCTGGCCTCTGTCACATGACTGTAGTTTGTCACTGCACACAGAAAGAGGCCTCAGTGAACTACCCAACACATCAATACACACTGCACACTTACATAAAGTCAACACACACACACACACACACAAACACCATGATTTAAAACTTGTATCCCATATGTTCTCTGCTATGAGGTTGTGGTCAAAAGTTGTGTGAAAAACGCGAGGGGTAACGAATCCTTTTTGCGCAAGAGAGATCCAGTTGCCAGGCGAGAGATGTCAGAGACAGTTAGCCTGCGAGGGCAACTGATGCCCTCTAGTGGCAGATCGAATGGTCAGAGCAAGTGAATGAAAGTTGCTTGCGAGGGAGAAGGAAGGTAGCTGGAGAGAGAGATCCAATGAACAGCGCGCACATATGAAAAGTAGCAGCTATCTAGGTAGCTTCAAACCAGTTAGCTAGCTAACTAGCCAGTTAATCTCTGTTGATTTACCAGGTCAATTAATATGAATAGCTAGCTAATATAATAATGATGATCGCAATTATATATATACCGGTGTCGTATGCAGTGCAGAGAGTGCAGTATGCGGTTTTCGAATACAGCCAAAAGCTATTATCATAAGCAACCTGCCTGGGGCCCGAATGTGAAACTACCATTTTGCTGAACATTGAAGTCCTGTCTATCAGCTCATGCTAGTCGTCAGCTCATGCTAGTCATCGGTAAATTATTTTGATTTTATACAAATTCACTGCCCTTTTAGCAAGTGTACATTAAGTGTAGAATACAATACAGTAAGTGTACAATACAACACATGAATAAAACACTGAACTAAATAAACTTGAAACCTGAGATAAAAGTATTTGTTGTAATTTATTAATTAGGTCATTATCAGCGTATAACTGTCGAAGGCATGACCGCGATCATCATTATTATATTAGCTAGCTATTCATATTAATTGACCCGTAAATCAACGGAGATAAACTGGCTAGTTAGCTAGCTAACTGGTTGGAAGCTACCTGAACAGCTGCAACTTTTCAGTCGCGCATGCTGTCCAATGGATCTCTCTGTGGAGTTACTTTCAGTCCACTGGATGCGTGCGCTGTTCATCGGATCTCTCTTGCTAGCTACTTTCATTCTCTCGCGTAAGCAACCTCCATTCAGGCGCGCTGACCACTGGATCTGCCACTAGAGGGCTTCAATCCCCCTCACAGGGTTTCAATTGCTCTAGCAGGTTTACAGGACCTCTCTCGCCTGGTAACTGGATCTCGCAGAACAGGGAGATCTTTCTGAGGGGACTACAGGGAGATGACCTCTGACCTGGGAGGTCTTCCACAGAACTCAGTGAAGCTGAACATTCTAATGGAATCTGTCTGAGGTTCCCCATGCTGCATTACTAAAACACAGACCTCTCCACAATCACATTCAGATCAGAACCACCGCCGTCCTGTCCTCCTATTAATCACCTTGCTCCACACCCTGAACACACACACAATGACCTAGTTCTTAAAGGGGCAGTGCACTAAACACTCTCCAAACTAAACAGCTAGCCTAGGTACTGCAGATCGACTTTCCCTTTAAAAAACAACAGTGACATAACACAAACACACACAGTCCAAGTGTTTAATTAACACACACACATTATGACGAAAAAATACATACAGAGCTATGCAGCTGCCACAACTGAACACTGGACTTTCAGCATACACACACACACACACACACACACACACACACACACATGCACTCATGCACAAACACACACACACACGTGTGCGCGCACGCACAAACGCATGCACTCACACACACACACACACACACACACACGTGTGTGCACTGGGGAAGTCAGTCTGTTATTTTTAGAGTGGCTTCCTGTTCAGTGAGTGTGTGACATATCGCATAACATCATCAGAGGGCGCCACCCAGCGATGCTAATGGCCTGTCTGTGAAGCCATGAGGAGAGAGAGAAAGAGAGAGCTTGTCTTGACAAGAGCATTCCTGTGAATTTGATGTCTGGTAAACAGGCTGATAATACAGAGCCTGTGTTCCCTCTTAATACCACACAGACTTTGGGATTTTTCAAATTGTTCTGTTTAAAATTTTTTTTTTTTTTTTTTTGAGTTCAACTGGTTTCTGAGTCCAAAAGATCTTTTAAAGAAAACACATGAGGTCATGAGAACTCTCACTGTTTCACTGGACAATGTCCAAGAGTTCTCCCACCTACATGTGTGTGAAAGGAGTGTGTGTGTGTGTGTGTGTGTGTGTGTGTGTGTGTGTGTGTGTGTGTGTGTGTGCGTGCGTGCGTGTGTGTGAGTATGTGTGTGCGTGTGTGTCTGCTGCAGTCATTTACAGTTGTAATCTCATCCCTGCAGGCTGCAGCTGTTTCCTGTCCTGACACAGGTGTTTCTCTGAGACAGATAGAGAGGGAGAGAGAGCGAAAGAGAGGGAGAGAGAGGGAGAGAGGGAGAGAGAGGGGTGGACGGAAAGGTCGGGAGGGTGGGTCAGAAGTCACTCTCTCTCTCTCTCTCTCTCTCTCTCTCTCTCTCCCTCTGTCTCTCACTCTCTGACCCTCTCTCTCACTCTCTGTCACTCTCTGTCACTCTCTCTCTGTCTCCCTGTTCTGTCGCTGATCTCTGAGGTCATGTTCTGTGGCTGTACAATAGCACATAGTTTTTCAGTGTGTGTGTGTGTGTGTGTGTGTGTGTGTGTGTGTGTGGGCGTTTAGGGAAAGTCTGTGATTGGCCTTGCTGGC
>NC_044499.1:1990203-1997703 GCF_902362185.1 Chanos chanos
CCCACGTGGGCACCGATGATGTCATCGCTCGGCTCTGTCTCTGGATGTCTTTGATTGGCTAAGCCAGAGGTGTGTGAGTGCGGCCAGACTAATGCTATGGCTTTTTTTTCTTTTTTTTTTAAGACGACTGCCAAGCGCAGTGCCAATGCTATGTCTAAAGGATTAATTACCCTATTGGCTACCCATTTCTCCTGTCACACATCTAAAACATTTACAGACATCTAAACGCATTCACACACATCTAAACACATGTGCACACATCTAAACCTTTTACTCACATCTAAACACATTCACACACATCTAAACCGTTAATACATATCTAAACACACTAACACACATCTAAACACACTTACACACATCTAAACCTTTTATACACATCTGAACCTTTTAAACACATCTACACACATCTAAACCATTTACACACATTTAAACACATTTACACACATCTAAACCATTTACACACATCTAAACACATTTACACACGTCTAAGCCTTTTAAACACATCTAAATCGTTCACACACATCTAACACGTTTACACACATCTAAACACATTTACACACATCTAAACCTTTTAAACACATCTAAACCTTTTACACACATCTAAACCTTTTAAACACATCTGAACCTTTTAAACACATCTGAACCTTTTAAACACATCTAAACACATTTACACACATCTAAACCTTTTAAACACATCTGAACCTTTTAAACACATCTGAACCTTTTAAACACATCTAAACCTTTTAAACACATCTGAACCTTTTAAACACATCTAAACCTTTTAAACACATCTAAACACATTTACACACATCTAAACACATTTACACACATCTAAACCTTTTAAACACATCTAAACCTTTTACACACATCTAAACCTTTTAAACACATCTAAACACATTTACACACGGCTAAACCTTTTAAACACATCTAAACCTTTTACACACATCTAAACCTTTTAAACACATCTAAACACATTTACACACGGCTAAACCTTTTAAACACATCTAAACCTTTTACACACATCTAAACACATTTAAACACATCTAAACCTTTTAAACACATCTAAACCTTTTACACACATCTAAACCTTTTAAACACATCTAAAGACATTTACACACGGCTAAACCTTTTAAACACATCTAAACCTTTTAAACACATCTAAACACATTTAAACACATCTAAACCTTTTAAACACATCTAAACACATTTACACACGCCTAAACCGTTGACACAGCTCCCAGTCAGCCACACGATCACGAGGGTAAACAACCAATACTCTAAAGTGTACTGTGTTGCCAGTGTTTCTGAGCAAGCTTAAGGTAGGCTAGGCTAAGCTATGATTTTTCGGTAGGATGCATGTACTGTACTAAATGCATTTTCAACTTATTTTCAACTTAGAATTGGTTTATCCAGACGTAACTCCATCGTAAGTTAGGGAGCTCCTGTATGTATCTGTGTATGCGTGTGTGGGTGTGTGTGTTTGTGTTTGTGTAGTACACAAATAAGTGATGACTTAACACAGGGAATGTAACACACTTGACCAGCATGAAGCAGTGCTACATCAGGTACAAACACACACACACACACAAACACACTCACATCAAAAACAGAGCTCACAACCCTACACACACACAAAGCTGCACAGTGACTGTAAACTCACTCTCACACACAAGTCTCAGTTCTGTTTTCTTCCTAACATGGGAATAACCAAACACACACACATACACACACGCACGCACGTACCGAGTCCAAGAGCAGACTTAAATATACGATCCTAGCAAGTCTAAAGAACTATGACCTAACCCAGCAGGTCACAAAACTCTCACATGTTATCCTCCTGTCTAGTCTGTTCCAGTCTCATATAAATGAACTCTGGATGACAATATAGGGTTTTTTTTCTCTCGACACAGATAAAATTTAGCTATTATTATTTGGTGGCATAACTCCTTACACCAGTCTACAGCTCCTAAATAGGCCAGAAGTTAGATCTCTGTGTGTGTGTGTGTGTGTGTGTGTGTGTGTGTGTGTGTGTGTGTGTGACGAAGAGTGTGTGACCACTGTCAGAGTGTAAGCGGAACATTCCAACACCTGAGATGTGAAGGACGGGAAGTCTGAAGCGGTGATTCTGGGGAATTCCTGTGGGTTATTTCTCTAAAAAGAAATTCTGCCAAGAAATCTCGCACGGCTTCATTCTTTCCACAGTCCGTCATCAAAGCTGGTAACCCCAGCACGTAACTCTGACACAAACCCCTCTAATTACAAACACATACCAGTTAAACAACTCTACACACACCTTTACTCTCACACACTCATTAAGTACGGCTCATCTGGACCACACACTTTAAACTCCCATTTCATCAAAACCGTGTCAGAGAGGCAACGTGGCCAGGTATGGACCAGTGCACTCAGACACTCGCTGCGCTCTGGAAACTATTTCTGTACATCCAGTATGGAATATCCATCCAATATGGAATAACTGTCTCGGTTCGCTTGGCAGTCAGAGCCGGGCCGTGAAATATTCACTGAGAACCTCCGGTACGCGGTAATCGTCTTGGTTTATCGCTACTCAGTCCTCCATGAGATGGGTACAGTGGTGACAAGGGAGACTTCACTTCACTGAGGGCGGAAATCTGGACATTTAAGTGACTCTCCTTTAGGTTCCCATGGCTACCTCTGTGACATCACAGCCTTTGTCTTCACTCTGGTCTTCTAGGTTTTCAGGTTAAGAGGTAAAATCGTTTGACATCAGAGAAACATGGTATAATTACAATCAAAGTTACAATTATAATTACAATTAAAATCACATGACATCACAAGAGCATGGCACCACTGCCACGTAGACAGAGGCCAACCAATCAGCAGCAGAGTCAAGATCCAGTGACAAACACACAGACTGCTGGAGTAACACTGCGGAAAACAATATTTCCCTATAATTTTATCCATGTCCAGATTAATTTTTACAAATTTTCTTGACACAAGATAATCAAGCACTTTCTGCATCTCTATCTGTGTCCATAATTATTTCACATGGTCTATCACAGGACAATATCATATAAACGTCTATGGCCTATGTCTCTAATGCCCCACATTACATCACCCCTATGATTAGGCTTTATTCACGACCATTATCAAACAGAGCAAACACTGAGGCTGCAAACTAAACGCTGGAATCAAAATGTTCCAACTCTATCTTCATACTTTTGTCCAAGGAGAATTAAATTGTCTGGATTTCTGCTCTTCCCTTTGTTACTGCTTTCTACTCAGGCTTTCTTCTGTATCCTAACCAACCTGCGTCCCTTGAGATCATTACATAAACATGTGTAAACGTTGGCGCCTGAGATCAGCAAATAAAATACGACGTTAATTTGTGCAAACTGTCCCTTTACATGCCTTCAGTTAAAAAACGGGAAAAAAGAACTGACGGGTCTGCCCTGTACCTTTCCAGTCAAGTTAACCAATCAGAGTTTACAATGTTACTGTCTTTTAAATGTCGAGAGTATTGGCTGCCTTTAGAGAATATGTGTGTGTGTGTGTGTGTGTGTGTGTGTTCGTATGTGTGTGTGTGTTCGTATGTGTGTGTGTGTGTGTGTGTTGCAGAACACTTTGCATGAAACACACTGAAGGATAATTCATACATAAAAGGATCAGAGGTGGGAGTGACTGATGTAGAGCCTTTAGCAGGTGTGTCACTCAAAGGCCCACTGACAAAGAACAGTTTACCCTGATCCACTGACAGAGAACAGTTAAGACTGATCCACTGACAGAGAACAGTTAAGACTGATCCACTGACAGAGAACAGTTAAGACTCATCCACTGACAGAGAACAGTTTACACTGATCCACTGACAGGGAACAGTTAAGACTGATCCACTGGCAGAGAACAGTTCAAACTGATCATCTGGCAGAGAACAGTTAAGACTGATCCACTGACAGAGAACAGTTAAGACTCATCCACTGACAGAGAACAGTTAAGACTCATCCACTGACAGAGAACAGTTTACCCTGATCCAATGACAGAGAACAGTTTACACTGATCCACTGACAGAGAACAGTTAAGACTGATCCACTGACAGAGAACAGTTAAGACTGGTCCACTGACAGAGAACAGTTAAGACTGATCCACTGACAGAGAATAGTTAAGACTGGTCCACTGACAGAGAACAGTTAAGACTGATCCACTGGCAGAGAACAGTTAAGACTGGTCCTCTGGCAGAGAACAGTTAAAACTGATCATCTGGCAGAGAACAGTTCAGAATCAGACCTTTGAGGAAACTATGTAATTTGCGGACATTCTCTGGTAATCATAAGTCTTGTTTATGAAACAATTAGGAGAGAAATAGGAGAAATCAGTCTCAGTGCTACACTTCTATCCTCATCTCTCCCTCTCTCTCTCTCTCTTTTTCTCACCCTCTCTCCCTCACTAATGATGAATCTCTCTCTCTCTCTCTCTCTCTCTCTCTCTCTCTGATCACTAATGATGAATCTCTCTCTCTCTCTCTCTCTCTCTCTCTCTCTCTCACTGATCACTAATGATGAATCTCTTGTGAGTGTATTAGATGGTCTCAAGACTCATTTGATAAGACGAGAGCTTTCAGTATACACACAATTTCACCCTAGAGAGAAGGGCTATTATCCAGACTCAAGGGGAGGTTTTCAAGAGTTTGCCCTGTTAATGTGTGTCTTTACAGACATCACAGTCTCCACGCATACACACAGAGAGAGAGAGAGACAGAGACAGAGAGAGAGATAGAGAGACAGAGAGAGAGACAGAGAGAGAGAGAGGGCTGAGGAGGAAAATGTAGGAGAAACAGCCTTTGTCACTTCCCTTGCCTTGTTTGGTGGGTGAGGGGCAAATCTACATGCACAAAGAGTTTCCCACCAGTCCCACAAATGAAAGAGAAACTCTCCCTCTCTCTCACACACACACACACACACACACACACACACACATAGTGAATACTGGTGAAAGGATCTTTTTATTCTCTCTGAGAGGTGTAGAATGTGAGAGGGGGTCAACTCTACAGGTGGCAAAACTCTTTCTCCTTCTTGGTTCCTTACTGTGACATACACACACACACACACACACACACACACACACACTACGGGCCTCTTCAGAGTGGTTGATATAACTACATTAACAGTAAATCGAAGAGGTGTTTGAGAAAAAAGAAAGATAGCTATTTCTGGAATGAACTTTGTTCCAGATTAAACTTGCATTTGAGGAAATGCCTCAGCACACACACAGCCACACCAGGCAGAGACTGAACATGATCAGTCAAATCAATGCGTATTCATTGGCATTATTCTGACTAACAGTTTCACCTCATTAAAGCTCTGACACTGACACTGTGCCCTATCTTTAAACATGCTGCAGAAAACCAGACCCAGTTATTTATGACTCAATATAAACAAAGTTATTCACTGTCACAGGCACAATCACAGAAATGCTCCCTTTGTCTGTTTCTTTATATGTTTTCCTGTCTGTCTGTCTGTCTGTCATTCTGTCTGACTCTGTCTCTCTGTGTCAGTCCATCTGTCTGTTTGTTTGTCATATTGTCGTTCTCATAGTGTGTTATTCTCTAGGGCCAAACATGGTTATGTGAACATTACTAATAACTTCATCAGTCATGAACTATCATGTTGTTATCACATTTCATGTTGTTATCACATTTCACATTTCGTGTGTGTGTGTGTGTGTGTGTGTGTGTGTGTGTGCGTGTGTGTGTGTGTGCATGGAGGGGGGGGGGGTGCTAACTTTCATAGGACATTTAATAAACAAACAGAGAGGGTGAGAAAGACAAATAGAGAAAGAGAGATTATAAACATAGCACTGATACAAATTTCGTTCACTAGCAGTAAGCTTCTTTAGAACAGGGCAAGGTGAAGTGACAAATGACTTCAGGTCAAAAGATCAGAGGTCAGTGAACATTGCAAGAGACAGACAGACAGAGGGAAAGTAAAGAGAGAGTCCAAAGGAAGGAGGTGGGGTATAGCTGTATTTTACAAGGGACACAGAGTTACCTGATAAATAATATCTACTCATGCACACGCATCCCCTCTCTCTCTCTCTCTCTCTCTTTCCCTCTCTCTCTCTCTCACACACACACACACACACACACACACACAGGCGGGGTGAAGGGAGCATGTGTTTATACTGTGCGGTATGTTAACACACAGCAGACATTCCACAGAGTTAGATTACAGACACAGAGAGGTGGGGAGGGGGGGGGGGGGTTGAGAGGTGTGACTAAATCAGGCCTCATACGCTCTACACCTGTCTGTCCTGTCAGCTAAGCAGCACACACACACGCACACACGCGCACACATACATAAAAATAGGACCATTTAAGTCTCTTGTCTGAAAACACTGTCCTACTCACTGTTACAAACTGAGCTATTCCAATCGCAAGGGAGACTAGCGGGCTTTGGGAGGGGGGAAAAAATGCTTCAGATTACGTCACTTCCTCCAAATCGCTAGCTGACCGTGCAACTCGACTGATTCCCAACACAAGGGAAGTGTCACATGCTCCACAAGTACAGCTACAAACACACGTGAATCAGCGAGTGAGCGACACACAAAGGAGAGAAAGAGTGAGTGCGAGATGGGATGAAGAAAGGCGGAGGATAAAATCACTTCCAAAGCCAGCACGACAGCTCAGCACACACACACACACACACACACGTCACGCTGTGAAGTCACCGTGTACTATTTCAATCCTATGACAGAGTTACCTGAGCGATACGGCACACAGCGTTCTAATAGAAGCAAAACAGAAGTGTTACTCAAACGGTCGTTCGCGGAGCCGCGGACGTACAAGAAACAGCGCCCGAAACTAGTTGTTTTAGTCACCGATATTTTGTTACTCTCCATGAAACCTAAAAATGCGGATGTAAATAGAAAGCAGAAAACAGCCACTGAGATGTATAGTTGCAACAAACGGCATTTCAACCTGAGAAACGTATTCAAATGCTTGGGCGTGTACCGTTATTCTAATACTAGTGTACCGTTAGCCTAATTCCGAGAGTGCCGTTATTCGCTGCACAGTCTCCACATAATACTTTTTTATTGTCACTCCACGCTAGTCATGTTCGTACACTCAAAATCCAGGGTACAGGATACTTCGTCGCTTTTACTAAATTTGGTTTTTTAGAATATACACGTCGCTTAAACTGAAGTACTGAAGCACCTTTTCTAGGTGTTGCATCACCTATGCCTACCTGGCCCCGTCTCCTTTATGACAGAGAGAGAGGCTGCCCCTCCTTCACTGCAGTAACGGTACACACAAACACACACAGACACTCACAAACACACACTCACACACACAAATAGGCTACACACCGCCATTCCGCCCTGGCTAGCATGGATAATTATATGAATACTGAAGGGAAGACGAACGGTGTTTTCACGGTGTGCTGCCCCGGAGTAGCGGGTTAGCATCACTGAAAACTTCATCTCCATTTTTCAGAACCACCTTGTGCATTGCTCTCATTCGTCGTCAAC
>NC_044499.1:2002703-2065203 GCF_902362185.1 Chanos chanos
CTGTGTTATAATAGGATAATACCTGCCTAGTTCAAAACTCTGTCTTTCCTTTCCATTCTTTGCCATTGTGGTGGGTGATGCTATTAGAAGCTGCTGATCTCAGTCAGCCTAGTCACAACAGATCAGTGGAGGTGTGTAAAGCAGTGGGATTTGAGCTGTTTGTGTTTAAGATGGCAATAGGTTCTCAGATATGGTTCATGGACAAGGTCACATGACTAAGATTCTGACTGTGGGATTGGACAGTAATTACTAAGCAGGGCCTGCTGGGAACAGATCGCAGCGTGAGCATCGAGTCCAAGTGGCATGCGTTGCCGTGGCAGCCGTCAGCCTGTGATGGGATAAAGTGGTTTAATTGCGGTTTAATCACGGAGAGAGAAAAACGGGTGGAAGAAAGGAGAAGAGGAGAGGAGGAGGAGGAGAAGAAAAGAGAGAAAGGGGCTTGTTTTGCCCCCTCTAAAATAAAACAGATGGGTTTCTTATGACTGGCTGTCATGCCTAAAATTGTGGATTTGAGTTTACAATAGGCCTACAACTCTTTAAAAAAAGGAGAGAAACTATTTGCTGGATAAAGATTTGATTTGCAGGAGCATATAAACTACAGTGAGAATGTTTCCCTTACATGTATATAGGTTCATTAAGCGTACATTCTTATCCAGAGACTTAAAATGACAACAAGTAGGACATCTTTGGTGCAAGCCTGACAAGGCAATGTGTGAGGGACTAGAGTAAATCTTAGAGCCAATCAGCAGTATTTTAGAGCCAATCAGCAGTAGTTTAGAGCCAATCAGCAGTAGTTTAGAGCCAATCAGCAGTAGTTGAGAGTTGAGAGTGCCGCTACCTGTATGAATCAGAGCGACTGACTCTACTGTAAGACACTCAGGTTAAAATCACCATAAAAGAACGAAAAAAAGGCAATAGAAAATAGGGGATGTCATTTCTTTCACTTATATACACGGCGATTTAACCAAATGCTATGTACCATTACTGTCTTAATTATGTAATTACATATTCAACAGTCCGCCTTTTCAGGCTCGTTTGCCATTATTTTCTGTCCCTGTTCTCGTAAATCTATTTTTTCAAGCATACTGGAACTCACCTCTCTTCCTTACGAGTATCATTACCAGCAACCAGCAACTTTACCATCGACCTGTTCCCGGGCACCCGTTTACCACAGTGTCCCACTCTTTCAGTCTTTGAGATTAAGCTTTTATTTCAGCGTCGAATACATATGAGCGCAATCATGTTCTGTGAAGAACGTGTATGTACTGACACCTGCTGGCAAGAAATCATAAAGACAGCCAACTTCATTGTAGTAGGAAAGACGAGCGTTTTTGTATGCGTTCGTCATACTTCTTACCTTGTTGTTTGTCTTTAACTCGGGTGGTTTTCTATCGAACAAAAAGTGTAATTTATATATTTTTCGTACCAACCTAAAGCGCAGCCAACCTATACTGACACCATATTGTGCAAACGATACTAATTTACTGTCTCATACTTCTCTTCCTCCGGGGGTACACACACAGGTGTGTAAAAAGTCTCTTCAACGTTGATTGGCTATTACTGGCTTTCGTTTTTGAAATAATAGTTTTGAATTTCGGTTGTATTGGTGTCTCCAAGTTAGCTTAGTTCGACTACTGACTACTGTTGTGTACACTCAGTTGCAAAATTATCAATAAATCATAAATTCAGTGAATAATCATATTAAGACTGCTCGTTCCAAATGTCATTTTAACTCAAGCGATCATGGAGAATGCCGGAGGTACGTTTCTCTCGACTCAGGCAACACACTGACACCTTGAGTGATTCAGTTCTGACAATAATCAAGGACACTTTCTCCATTGAACTTTATCGAGTAAAATGGTCTATATGCTGACTCGTGTTGACCTTTGGAACTTGTTGACTATGTTGTATTTACTTTCAATGGCTGTCCTGGTTTAGATCATCAATAGGCCTACATAATCAGTCATATGATGTGGTTCTCCTCAGTAGATGGTGGTAGCAGCGGGAAGGATGCTCTGTCCAGTCCTGCAGGTCAAGAGGTCACAACACATCAAAGTGAGTTGGTTCTTCCCATGTATCACAGGGAACAATTCCCTGTTAAAAATTAAAAACACAGATGGTCAGAATATACAGTGTTCGCTGCCTCGTAATGACATTCTAATATGACAGCATGTCATGGAAACATACATAAGCCCTAAAATGTTTTTAACTGTATTGTATTTGTTCATTTTTATTTTGGTTTCTCCCTTATCTTTATCATGCTGAGAGCTAACCTGCGAATCTGAATACTGTGATGACATCTCAGAATGGAAGCGATACTTTTACACCAGTATTCTCAAACGCAGCTATACGCAATGTTAACATTTATTACGTTGCAGCTGGTAGGGAGAATCATTTTCTGTGTCTCTTATTATCATTTTTTTCACACTAGAAAAATGATTCATAGATCATACATGATCCTTTCTGAGAAGAAGTACTGTGTTGGCTATGATAAAATACTGTCATTTGAAGCTTAAGAGAAATATTGGATTGATCCTAGATCCTAGTATGGGGGAGGCACACAAGCTTGCTTTACCCAAGTTTTTTCCTCATGTCTTTCCAGTGATTTGTTAGTATATTTATAAAACATTACATAAACAATTAGAATTTTTTACAGCTCCTGACATTAAACTCAAATTACTCAACATTTACAAAGCTTTTCTAAATGTTGTTAACAGGTTCATAAAACCTGTATATGAGCCATTTGTACACCCTCTCTTGGTGTCTTCTGTTATCTGTTTTCTGTTATGGATGTTATCTGTTATGAATGTTATCATGTTATTTGTAAATGTATCCATAAACTGTTTGCTAGTCACTTGCACAGGTGCATCAGACAATAATCTACAAATATTTGTCAAGGTTATTGAGCCACATGCTCATTATTACAGGTATTAATTCAATAATTTCATCCGTTTCAAATAAGTAGTTAAACATATTTAACTTTAACATTATATAGTTTAAACACATTGACACTGACCTAAGTTAGTAATGATATGTCACGCCCTGTCCCGTTCTGTCCCTCTCAGTCCCTTTTTGCTTCTCTGGTTCCTCTTGTTTTTCCCCCCTCTAGTGGTCAGTTGTGGTTTAAGTCTTTATTCACCTGCTGGTTTCTTAGTTCGTTCCTGTTTGAGTTCTGTTGGTTTAGTCCTGTTAAGTTCATTCACTTCACCTGCTTTCAGTCAGTTTCCCTCATTCAGCTGTGCATTTACACTCCTTGTCTTGCATTGTTTGGTGTGAACCCCATGTCACACTCGCTTTCTCTTGCCTGTTTCTGAAGATGGCTCACTGTAAGTTGTGACTCTTTATTATGCCTATTGGAAATAAAGCCGCCACTGACCTGCAGTTGCATCCAGCCTCTTTATCACAACCTGACAGAATGCAAGACCCAATCATGGATGCAGCAGGCCAGCGCCACCTTGACTGGACACCATCATAACACTGGACACCTGAGTGTTATGATGGTTCCCCAGAGAAGTGCAGGGAGTTTCTAGAGGAATGCTCCCTGTACATTTCTCACATGGGAATCTGTGGGGACCAGGAGAAAACGGCCATCATCGTCGGTCACCTGGGGTTGCGGGCAGTGGAATGCTGTCAAGCCCGCTTTGAGGAGATTGTTGCCCAGTTTCTCCTCATCTTTGACCCCCAGTTCATGGTGTTAGGGGAAAAGATTGGAGAGACTGGGAGTGATCTGCCAGCAGGGTGGCTCAGCAGAGGAATGAATTTATGCTGGTACGCATTACATATTTGTAATGTGCTTTGCCAGTTCTTTTTCACCAGAAAAAAAACAAAACAGTAAGGGCTCTATAAACCACTGTGTTAAGGAGGAGACAAAGGGAATTGTTTAACCAGCTAATGTGATTTAATAATGTGATTAGTTACATAAGTAACTAACTTTTATAGCATATTTGCAGGTCAAATGTGCTGCAGTGATGAAATGAGAAAAACCAAATAAAACACAACAGAACACGATACTTTAGTATGTAGGGAACTGTAGAGTGTCTTATATTTGGGATTGGTGGATGGAATCCCAGAACAAGAAGCTAAATGAATAACTTCATAATAAAAGTCCACAGGACTGCAGACAGTAGTGTCTGGTATTTGGCAGGAACTCACTCTGGTATATCACATTAGGTCCTGGATTCATTTCCGTATGGTATTCACATTCATTTTAACGCACAATTTCCATACAATTCCCAACATAATGAATTATCTGAAATGCTGAAAAATCAATATATATATATATATATAATTTTTTTTTTTTTCAGACCACATTTTGAAACTGAGATTTTGTTCTGTATGAAACCCAATCATGTTACTACAGTGCAGCTGGAGTGTTTCAGAAACCGATATTTAAAGGTCCATATAGCTGGTGTTACCATCAGTTAAGAAAGAAAGTATTATTTACTACATCCTGCAATAAAACTACTTGTATTTATAATTCATAATTAAGTAATACATAATTCATAATTAAATGAGCATAATTTATAATAAAACTATTGTCTTTCAGGACACAGAGCAAGAAGAATGACTCTAATGTGACAGGTCTTGGGACTACCAAAACGTCCCCTAAGAGAATGAGCCCGAACCGGAAGAATGTCCCAAATAAGAGGTTATCCTGGCCTAAGAGCCTGTTCAGTAAAATCAGCATGAGGAGATCCCAAAAGGAGGTCTAGACCTCGATCAGAAGGAGCAGGATGACAACAGCTGTCCGACCTTCTTTCTGTTTTTTATGTTGAACTTATTCATATCTGACAATGATACTATCAATGTAAGGACCAAGAAAAAGATTACATTCAGTATTTGAGAATGTAAATAATGTTAGAGACTGTGTGAAAGAAAAGAGGAGACTACAGGGGAGGGCAGGTGACAGCGCTGCAGTCTCTGTTTAGACTTCAGATTATAACAATAATATTTCGTGTTTTTAATGGCTGCTGGAGTATACCATGGTGGTGGTGTGTGAAAGCGCAGATAGCATTACCAAAGCAGCCTCAAGGTAATACGCCACCAACCCTTAGATACTCTGGGTATGGCTGAGATAGTGGCAGTAGTTTACCAGGAATGGGACAAGGAGACTATAAAGGACATACACAGCTCTGAGAAAGACGGAAAGGCACCTTAGGCCTCTGGTGAGTGATTCCCTGGACCTTCTGCAGTTTGCATAACAGACCCAAATGGGTGTGGAGAATGCCTTCATCTGCCTGCTGCACAGGGCTTACCCACACCTGGAAAGGCCAGGAGGCACAGTGAGAGTCATGTTCTTTGACTTCTCCAGTGCGTCCAACACCATCCGGCCCCTCCTGCTTCAGAGGAGCTCTCAGCCATGCAGATAGACCACAGCATGGTGGTCTGGACAACAGACTACCTCACTCACAGTTCGTCCGGCTGTAGGCAGCCTGTCAGATGTGGTGAAGGGCAACCACCTGGGCTGCCAACCACCAACACGCCCGGGATATATGAGACGCGGGCGTGTGGATGATTGGCAGCGTGCTAGCGATTGATGATAGGTCTTACTGTTATGTTCCTCTGCCCCTTAAGTTGGCACAGTGACATTGACTGTGTTTTCCCCTGCTGGTGACTTGCCTTATTTATTTCTCTGTTTTTCTATTCTTCCAGGCAGGTAGGTGTCACCTTTAAGTTACCTGTCTGGCTCACCTGAGCATGGTTTGCTCCTGTCTATAAATACACCCCAAGCCTGGCTTGAAGAGGGGGGGTGGGGGCGGTTTAACCTTTGGGCCAGGCTGTGCTGAATTATGTTGTGTTTTTCATGCTTTTCAGTTTAATAAAACCCCGAGATTTTGAGCCGAACTGTCTGTGTCCCCTTTATGTTGCGGTTGGTGTGGCCGGCTGTAACACTTACATATGAACTTAAATTATTGCATGTGTTGGAGCTAATTAATCAAATATTTATATTTTATCAATAAACTGCATCTAGGCTTCGACAAAAGTGCATCTTCTCTCAAAACCCACGTTGTGTTTACATGTAACAATCCAGACAATACGAGAATCCACAGAGCATGTCTTACAGTGCCCGGCGTGTTTGGTGGACAGACAGGGAGATTTTTTTTTTTATTTTTCGTTAAATAAGATCCTCAGAGATGTTGAATCGTTTTCCGAAAATACAGTCAGCGAACCCTTCAGATTGTATAACAGTTTCCCTGCCGTTGAAGAACAGCCTATCGATGGTGAGCGTAGAATAAATTGCTTCTCCCTGACGCGCGCTTCTCCTGTCTGGTAGGTGGGTAATAGTCATGTGTGTTTAATAAGTCCGCCCACTTCTGAACTTGAAATTTTCGCGGTCTTTCGCTTTAGTAGTGTTTCATACGATGCATATTTAGACTTGTTTATTATTGGTTTTTTTATTGTTTAGTACTGTCTAAACAATAAAAAAACAATAAAAACCGGTAAGAACGGATTGAGTGTGTCTGTTTGTGGATTGTAGAGTATATCTCTAACAGGACCAAGGATCATGAAGGTTAATAGTGAAAGTAAGTTTCTCCCGCGAAGGAAAAGGTTTACTGTATAAAACCAATGAAATGACCGTAAGCGAAGCCGTATCAAACAACGCGCAGAGTATGACCAAGTCTGATAAATCCACGTATTCGGCCTTTATTTCATTTTCTTTTACTCTGAACTTGATAATGTGCACCTCGTTTTCGCTTGAATGCGATGTACAGGCTAAGGGGTGTTGTATTGCATTTTATATGGAAGTAAACTGGATTACTGAGAATCCGTTGAGTAATTTGTCATTTTAGATTGACAGGATTTTGTGACCGTCGTGTAATTTTGTGTTCTCTCACTGATTGTATGATGTATATTTAAACCTTTGACGTGGTGACACTACAGCTAACTAGGCTACTTTAAATGTCGCTTTTCTCCTTCTGCAGAGGTTGCGTTTACGGACAAAAATATGGCAGCACTCGTCCAGAGAGTCCCTGATGTCATGCCGATAGCAGACACTCTGAAGTCTCGGGGCATGCTCCATGAGGAAACATACTCAAAAATGAGAGTTTTGGATTCACGCCATGAGAAAATGCGAGAGCTCTATACAGCGCTGAATTCAGGGGGAGACAAAGTGAAATGTGCCTTCTACGATGCACTGAATGAAGTCCAACCATATCTAGTCAAAGACCTAAGTACATAAAACAATGCACGAAGTGTGGCTGAACATAGTGTTTTAATGTAATAGGCTGAGTGAGATATGAGGGAATGATTATACTTTAACAATTGTACAGTGCAGTTAGAGGGAGTCCATAGCGCCATTGAAGTTTGCAATGCCTGAATATGAAATGAAGTTCATGGTGTGGAAATTAAATTTGGCTGTTTTACCATAACTATCACCATAATATTAATTTCTCTCAGCCCTCTCAATTTTTTTTATCACCCTATAGGAAAAGAATACAGGAATTCCAGCAAGGGCTGGATAACAGATGCCAAGGTTAAAATTTTCACTAAAGTGTATGAATTCAAAAAAGAATTCAAAATCTAAAATCTCTTTAATAGATGGTAACAGGAAGCGTGCATGGTCCCATTCTTCACATCTTCCTGGAGTAAAACGACAAAGTGAGTTCTTTTTTATCTGGTGGTGGGTGTGAAAAGAAGCAAGTCCAGATGTAAATGATATAAGACAGTGGGACTGTGGGACTACAGACTATGGCAGCTGGTATTTGGCAGGAGTCCACTCCAACAAATCACATTAGGCCCTGGATTCATTTCCACTGATGTTCAGTTCTACTTATTCCCTCTATATAATCCTCAACATAATGGATTCTCTGAAAAGCTGGAGGATTATGTTTTAAACCATGTTTTGAGATTGAGATTTAGATGAGGTTCATTGAGCTAATGATGTAATTACAATGCCACTGGAGTGACTGAGAAACTACAGATCTGTGGTAAAGCTGGTGCTACCATCAATAAACAGAGCATTTGTTTATTACATTAGCACATTTTGTAATGCAATACATATAGGTATAAATATTTTATCATGAAACCATACATTTTCCTCAGGGCTAGGGAGTAAGCAGAGTGAGTCCAAGGTTAAAGGTCACAGGACTACCAAAAAGTCTCCTAAAAGGTCAACTTCAAAATGGAAGAATGTCACAAAAAAATCTGCTTTCGTCAGCCATGATGAGGTACCTTTATGTGACGTAGGACCTATGTCCTGTGCATTATAGTTATTTTTGGGATCTGACACACCTACAGGCTTCTTCTATACAACCTCAGTTTAGTCCTTTTTCTGCATGATGCTGAATTTGTACCTGACTTGACTAAATTAAGTGAGTTCAAACTTACAGCATCCTCAACCATCAGGTCTTAATCATTCAAATGTTGAAAATGTGGAGAGGAAATACAAGAGACCTCTCACTGCTGTAATGGACATGAGTTTTTTCTCTAAATGTCCTTGTATAAATTATAACGTAAAATGTTTTCTAGGTATTTGTGTAAACTGTCTTGCCAAGTAAAGTGATAAGATTGAATTTAATTGAATACCTGAGTACATTCCATATTTGTCTCTAAGTGAACAATCAACTTTATAACAAGTGAAATTATTCCATAACAACAATTACAGTTGCAAAGGAAGCTTTAATCTTTGTTTGTTTTTCTACAGAAGGAATTTTGGGGGTATGTCCACAATGTAACTGAGCTGAAGGGTAACGGGGAAGAAAAAGCTTTATTCCAAAAGGCTGATGGATTCATACCACTGAAAGGATTTACACAAGACCACCTGGAGGAGTTAAAAGAGGCAGAGAAGAACAAGTGAGTAACAGTGGTGTGTGTTCCCTGTGACCAGAGCTCATATAATGAGAACAAGAGGAAACCCTGATGTAATGAGTGTTGGTGTGGAACTGTTGTAATTTTACATTTACATTTACACTGATTCATTCATTTATCCAAAGTCACTTCCAAGACAGGTAGAATACAAACCAAGCATGTAACCATTACGGAGCTGTCTGAGGCACAAGCACTGCTAATTTTAGAGGAAACATTGTCTACTTTAATAAATAAATAGTAAAAAAAATATATTAAGTCACTTGTATTGTGTGTTTTGAGTAATTTTAAGTAATATTTCCCTTCCCGTCTTTGTTTTAGGATTCCCATCATGTTACAGGACATTGAGATTCAGCCATGGCAGAATCGTAGTGAAATCAACATGATTTCCGGCACCAAAATTACCAAAACATGCAAGTTGTCCTTTGAATTCAGAGAGACCCTGACTCTAAAGGAGGTGATTAAAGCCGGTAAAAAGAACGTGAGAGTAAGTTTTGTTAAAATGTCGCCTGCAGTAATTATTCTATAAAATATGTACTGTATTGTAGTCATTGCAATGGTAGAAGATGGACTCAAAGAAAGAGAGTCCATCTTATACCATTGCAGTAACTGCAATACAATGAATTTTTGTACAAAAGATTTTAGATTTGATTGTTACTGAGGTGAAAAAAAATATAATAGACACAAAGTTCAGGAACTCCATGTTTCACAGTCAGTAGTGTCTGTGTTATAGTTGTGTCTTACTGGAATCTGTAAATGAACCTAGTCAAATGAAATTTCTCTTCTTCTATGTACAGGTGAACGTTACCTGTCGGGTCATGGAGAAAACGAAGGACACCATGCAGAAAACCAGAGCTGGAGAAGTTAAGAGAATGGTTGTGTACACTGTGGAGGATGAGACAGACAGTTTGGCACTGACTGTGTGGGATGATTATCAACCTCAACTGAACCAAAAGTACAAGTTCAAAAATGTGTCTGTAACCTCTTATAACTCTGAGATTTCACTCTGTACAACAAAAGACACAGAGTGGTACCAGGTTCAAAATTAAGTTTCATCAACTTGCACATATTTTAAACACAGAATCTTATAAAATGCTATCACTGTTAACCTGCATGATTGCACTTGACTCCATCTTCCTGTTTTACTTAGCTTTAACATTTCTTTACTTTAAATGACATTTCATTTCCATTGCACATATTTCCATTATTTCCATTAAAGGGTCTTTTTTAGGTTATAGTTCTTGCATTGATTTCTAATGTCATGTTTTTCTCCTGCGTATATGTTTGAGTGGCATTCTTCATAAGGAAGAGTTTTTTAAGTAAGTTTTTTATGTCCTGTTATGACTCGCGAGTCATTTCCAGTGCTGTCTTATTGATTTGATTTATCTGTTAATCTGTAGCATTCTTAGACAAACTCTCCTGAGTCATGTGAAAAGTTTTTATTTTCCCTCACTTTTTAGGTGATGTTGTTCACACAACAGTGGACATATGTCACGCTTTGCACTAGAGATATGTGGATTTTTGACAGCGCAGAGTGAGAGATATCATGGATTTGTTTCGTTAATGTTTACAGTATAAATGCAAATGGAATATTGCTTCTTCTGAGACGCTCAGTGCATTTGGTGATTGCTCTCTGGATGTTTAAAACTCATTTCTAGTAGTTTCAGTTGAAGTGTAAACAAATAATCCCCCAGATCATAGCAAGTTTTATCAATGAATTCTTACAAACAATGACAATCATAAACTTACTATGTCCATTAACCTGCACCCTTCAGCAAACTAAAGATCCTAGTTATGACTGATAGCTGTCACAAAGATGAAAGAAAAGAGTCTTGCACTTCATGTCTGTGTGACAGGTGAGATTCCAAGAAAACTTTTTAATGGACTGAAAACTGGGACAGAACAACATCCACACTTCTGTAATATCATAAATATCACCAGTCCCTGACAGAGTATAGAATATTCCTTGAAATGTGTACAGGAAACTGAATAAAGAGATACAACATGAACAATTTTGGAAAACGCTGGTAATCTACGGAAAAAAGATGAAGCTGTCATATTTCATTTCATTTGTGTTCAAATGTTTATGTGCGCTAAATAAATTTGCTATAATTTTATTCTTGGTGTTTGTCTGAAATTTAGTCATTTCATAATTCACCTTACCTCTGTTCCTCTGACCCAAAGTTCGCCATTGTTTTATCTCTGTGTGTCTGTTTGGTGACGAGTTTCTATGGACGTCTGCCGGCAAAGACATCTTTTCTCCTCGAGGGGGAAAGGGTGCAAGTACATGCAAAATAAATTGTGTATCCAACCATTCCTTGATAGGTATCCAATTTCAAAATCGCGCGTTTTTCAGGTACGTATATTTTTGATTGTGCTTCTGGCTTGTTTTGTGTAAGCAATAACAGTTCATCTATTCATTCAGCACTGACGCAGAGTGTGATACTTAAGAGATAATGGATGACTTAAACAGTAAGTTTCATTAGTATGCAATATATCCTATGACTTTAGCTGCCTTCAGCCAGATTCCAATCAGTTCCACATTGTGTGCGTGGTGCAGCAGTCCCTATGCTCATACATCCCATCATGCTCTTGCCAAGATAAAATAGGTCAAGATGTTTTGTTTAATGTAGGATACAATTAAGAATTTCTCGCTTTAATTTCCAGCTGATCGAGATGTCAGGTTAAGTTAAATTCTTTATTTGTCATACATAAACCAGGAAGTGAGCAGTGAAATTCAACTTCTGCTTTTAACTCATCCTACACACACACATTAGGAGCAGTGAGCACACACACATTTCAGTCACAAGCCTGCTTCTCTACACTTTAGGTCGTGGGCTAAGAACACGGAGAACGGAGGCACCTGTGCCTGTGGTAAAGCACTTGTAGTAAAGGTATTTGCCTGTATATTTATGTTATTTGTATAAAAGTATAGTTATTGAAATACAGAAGAATAATGAGAATATATAAAACAAAAATCAAATTCCCACAAAAGCGTGTGTAGAAAAGTTCCATTTTGTTTTAAAAGCCATATTTTTAAACTATCCTGCCCCAAGCAGTACACCATCCACAAGACAGTTTGACATGAAAACCACAACCCTAGCGACTCTGGTTACAGGAGCAGAAGTTACGGGTGGGCATAGATAGTTTGCATTGCTGGAAACTAAAGCAGCAAGCCTTTTACTCAGAGGCAACCATCCATACCTGCTCCAAGAGGCCTGGTCCAATTATAGCTGAGCTGGTGTTGGTAAAAGTGTTCAGTCATTACTCCTTCAGATCATTTTTAAACTAGATAAATTCATGATGCAAGAACTGAAACTGATTAGTTCACAGTCTAGTTCACTGTGACAAATCAGGTATTTCTGTTTTTAAAGCTGTAGTAAAGTGGGGTTGAAACTCTCGAGAAAATGTTATTCTTATTTAAATGCATAGTCAGGGTGAGTTTATGTTTCGAACCTGAAGGTTTGCAGGGCAGCCGATCATGGGTGGTGTCTTGCTGAGGGTGGCAGGGACTTGTTGCGTTTTTTTCTGGTTTGTGTGAAACCATCTGAATAAAAATTACAGGTAGTGCAGAATGGTGCTTTTTTTGGGGGTTGCTGTTGTTGGGGGAGACCTGGACATGGGGTTTGCCCAGGGCGCTAACTAGAACCACCGCTGGTACCATCTGAAGAGTGATAATCATATTATATGCAGCTAAATATGAGCCAACAAGTGTTATATAACTATTGTAATGTGTCAGCTAGTATAATATACACGTTCATTTTTATGAAACAGTTTGTTATTATGTGATTGCATGAGCAGTCTGTACTACGAAGCGAGGCAAAGGTAACTTATGGTTAAGTAAATTCAGAGTAAGTAGTAAACCTCCTAATAGAAGAGCCCTATGGCTTCATTCTCCAAGCAAGTCAAAGCCATAGGGCTCTTCTATTAGGAGGTTTACTACTTACTATGAGTTAACCAACTCAGAGTTTTCACTAAACCTGCATTCTGGAACAACCCCCAGCCCTCCCATCTTCTAAGTTTTATTAATGTAACAGACTTTGTTATGTAGGGGAATTAGAGCGCAATGAATGTATTATATCCCCTCGGGGCTTCCCACAGATTGGGAAGTGTCAAGAATGGCCTTTAAAAACTGCTTGCACTTTTAATGTGTATTACGATACTATAAAGTTAATCTGCTTACATGGATGACATAATACATCATGGTAAGGTAGACGCATTAAGTTACATGTTCTTTCTGAGGATGAAAAGCAACATGAATGTGTAAGCTACCAAAAAAAAACCTAACTTTACATTTATTTTGTTTTAAAATTCCCCACTTCTAGTTTCCAACTCTAAATCTTACAACTACACTTCTTTTGAATTCTCTCTTTGTACTGCTCTAGTAGTAACACTACCATTACACAATTTTTTCTAATTAATTCCACCAAAATACGCCGGACAAAACCCAATCTCGTGAAATATGTACAAACAGGACAGATGTTCTCTCTTTTAGACCAGACCTGAGCATAAAGACAAACCACACTGTAGAAAACAGAAATATTTATGGGAGCTTCACAGGCACGGTTTAATCAACCTGATACAGCACTGCTACTGACAGTGAAGCACATGGTACTTTACTATTAAAAGCTAAACTGTGAGAGCTCTCTCATTTTCTCTGATCACAGATTCACACATTATCTTACCAAGTTCTCCACACATTATCATGGTCTCTAGAGGGTGTCGCATTGTCATAATGTTTAAATCAAATCAGTAGTCCTCTCAGCCAGGTTCAGAGATGATGAGACAGTATCCTGAAAGAGAGAGACAACCTCCAAAGGACCTAAAAGACTTTATTTGTAGCTTGGAGATGGTTAGATAATGTTAGGCAATATTAATTGATTAATAACAATGCAAGAACACCACTTAAGGCCAGGATGAAACTTATCGGATACAGGCAAGGACATCACCGGGAGACCAGAATAAAGACTGACATTAACTGTACTCGATGTTGTATGTGTGGTTCTGTGAATAAACAAGGCAAAGCAATGAGTACAACGTAACAAAACAACGTTGCACGTACATACAGGCTTACATACCACACTCGTACTGTTATCAGAAAACATACAATAGGCAACTTCAAACACAAGCATAAACAGGACTCATACACACACATACGATCAAATATCTATTAAAATGCGCTCGAGAAACTTCGAGCGGACTCTGTTTAGCTTAATTTACTATGACCCGACATAGCAAGCTAACTCTAAGTGAATATGCAAACGTTTCTTTCACGCTATAATAACTCTCGTTATTCACATTTAACTGCTTGTGCAAACTTAACCAATGTAGAAATTACAACTTATTTTTTTGCATTAACGCACAACGGAGAAGGCGAAAGTCGTTAACAATCCGTAAAATCGCAAAGCCGAACAGGAACACAACACACCAATATATAATGCCGTTCTTTCTAGAAAGTCCATTCCTTATGACGCATGCGCTGCACCTGACAGGAGCGCTACCCAATTTATTGATTTAAAGAACACAAAGGTAAAAATTAAACTTATACATAAGATTATTACAAACTGAAACTATACCATCCCGCCTAACCCACGTCAATAAACAAACACAAAACGAAACCAAAGGAGTTTTGTACAGTTTGTGTGCAGTTTTTCAGCTACATGATGTCTCTTCAGGGAGGCAGTTTTACCCATGGCACTGCCATGAAGAAATTTGATCATTAACAGGAATGTGTGTGTTTATATTTGTTTGCAGTGATTGCTGTTTTTACAGTCCTTCAGTCTTTGCTGTGTCTGAGAGCAGTTAAAGGATGTAGTCTCTATGTGAACTGTTTTTGTGCGCCTTTGAGAATGCAAGAAGATTTTTGTAAGCAGTCTTAAAACTGTTTTACGGTAAAGATGCTAATGAAATATATCCCCCAAATAACTAAATAATTTTTTTGAGTTAGCTGGGAGATACAGTTCCCTATACTTAAGGATCAGGAAAGGTTACAACAGGTAGGGACAGAAACATTTTTAACTGTCTTTATTTAATCAATGTATGAAGTAAAACATACGTACGACAAGGGACAAAGGTCATAGATCGCGATGCATCTTTCAAAAAATATACCACCGACAATTAAAAAAAACAAACAAACAAACAAAAAAAAAACAGAGATACACAAAGAAAAACGATAGTAAAATGCTAGGTGCATCACGTGTCACAAGTCTCTGATGTGATTGGGGATCAGCCTCGCAGGTGTGCCACAAATGCACCGATAAAAACCTTTGTGAACACCGCGAAATTCGAAAGAACTGTACGTGTTAAAGACGTCGGTATGATCGGCGTACAAAATACACCCGTCAGCGCTTCCATAAGGTAAGACTACCGTTGGTGCTTAAAGCTACATAGTTATTTCTCACTTATCTGTCTTCACCAGAACAAACATAAAACAAGGATTGACAGGTGCTCTTTAACTAGCACGGATGTCAGCTCCAGCTGTTTTAATTAACGAATTCCAATATGGAAAATATTCATTAACTATATTTCAAAATATATAAGTAACTTACTCTTTTTGCATAAGTTACGGGCCATCCATAATGAGGCCAAACATGCAGAGCTCCACATCAAACTATTTTAATGAAATATTTTTACCCTCCAAAGAGAGCTTAATGTCTCATATATGAGACAATAGTTGACTTACATTCTCATTGTACATTGATTCTCAATAATAATTATTATGACCAACTTTCACTCGTGGCCCGTGCAACCCAAAGTTTAAATGGCCATCATAACTGAAAGTGAGCATTGTTTACTTTCAAAACCTTCAAACGGAAGAGGATTGGATGACTAATCGTCCTATGATCAATAGGCCACACCTCCAGGTGTGATGTATAACTAGATGAACTGATGAGGTGTGCACTGATGGGGCACCACGAATGTGTTTGTTCAGTTTCTTTAACTTTAAACACTGTCCTCCCTCCTATATGTAAAGCAGTTCTACATTCAGTCCATCTGATAAAATACTGTAGTGTTGGCCTCATTTGCAGTACAGTTCAAGGACAGAGTGCACACCTTCCCCACAGAGCACATCCACATGACAGACAGATTAACAGACTCACTTTCAAAAGCTTCAGAAACCCTCGGAAGACTGGTGCCAGGGCTTCTTATCTGTGACCTGTACAGGTCATAATTATGCCTGAACTAAAGGCCCGTCTATGACATACACAGAGCGAGTGTCACACACAGAGCGAGTGTCACACACAGAGCGAGTGTCACACACAGAGTGAGTGTCACAACTTCAACTCGGCTCTTTTTAGGACACCTCATCACTCTCGTAGACTGTTGTGTTACTGTTTCTCATTCACAGAGAGTAATAGATTTCTGTGTTATAATAGGATCATACCTGCCTAATTCAAAACTCTGTCTTACCTTTCCATTCTTTGCCATTATGGTGGGTGATGCTATTAGAAGCTGCTGCCTAGTCACAACAGATCAGTGGAGGTGTGTAAAGCAGTGGGATTTGAGCTGTTTGTGTTTAAGATGGCAACAGGTTTTCAGATATGGTTCACGGACAAGGTCACATGGCTAAGATCTTGACTGTGTGATTGGACAGTAATTACTACGCAGGGCCTGTGTTGCCATGGCAGTGTTCAGCCTGTGATGGGGTAACGTGGTTTAACTGCAGTTTAATAATAGAGGAAGAAAGGAGTTTACATTACAACTCTATAAAAAAAGGAGAGAAACTATTTGCTGGATAAAAATTTGATTTGCAGGAGCACATAAACTACTGTGAGAATGTTTACCTTACATGTATATAGGTTCATTAAGCGTACGTTCTTATCCAGAGACTTGAAATGACAAGAAGTAGGACATCTTTGGTGCAAGCCTGAAAAGGCAATGTGTGAGAGACTAGAGTAAATCTTAGAGCCAATCAGCAGTAGTTTAGAGCCAATCAGCAGTAGTTTAGAGCCAATCAGCAGTAGTTGAGAGTTGAGAGTGCCGCTACCTGTATGAATCAGAGCGACTGACTCTACTGTAAGACACTCAGGTTAAAATCACCATAAAAGAACGAAAAAAAGACAATAGAAAATAGGGGATGTCATTTCTCTCTTATGTACACGGTGATTTAACCAAACGCTATGTATCATAACAGTACGCATTATACAGTCTTAATTACGTAATTATATATTCAACAGTCCGCCTTTTTCAGGCTCATTTTCCATTATTACCATTATCTGTCCACGTTAAATCTAAATTTTAAATTTATTTTTTTTATACTTGAACTCACCTCGCCCCTGTACGAATATCATCATCGGCAACTTTACCATCGAACTGTTCCAGGCACCTGTGCACCACAGCGTCCCACTGTTTCAATCTCTGAGATTAACCTTTCATTACTGTGTCGAGTACGTATGTGAGCGCAAACATGTTCTGTGTAGAACATCTGTACACTGACACCTGCTGGCAAGAAAACATAAAAACAGCCAACTTCATTGTAGAAGGAAAGAAACGCATTTTTGTACACGTTCGTCATACTTCTTACTTTGTTGTCAGTCCATAACGCGGGTGGTTTTTCGATCAAGCAAAAAAATTATTTTATTGTTTTTTCCGTAACAACCGATAGCGCAGCCAACCTATACTAACACCATACTGTGCAAACGATACTAATTTACTGCCCCATACTTCTCTTCCACTGGGGGTACGTACACAGGTGTGTCAAAAGACTCTTCAGCGTTGATTGACTACTACTGGCTTTCGTTTTTGAAATAGAGACGCCCGAGGTAATCGTTTTGAATTTCGGTTGTATTGACGTCTCCCAGTTAGCTTGGTTCAACTGCCGACTACTGCTGTGTACGCTCCGTTGCAAAACTGTCAAAAGATGATAGATTAAGTGAATAATCATATTAAGACGTTCCAAGTGTTATTTAAGTCAAGTGAACATGGAGAATGCCGGAGGTGCGTTTCTCTCGGCTAAGGCCACACACTGAAAGATTGAGTGATTTTTAGTACTGACAATAATCAAGGACACTTTCTCACTCACTCGCTCACTCACTCACTCATTATCTAAGCTGCTTGTTCTAGTTAGGGTTGCAGGGGGTGCTGGAGCCTATCCCAGCGCTCATAGGGCGAAAGGTGGTGAAACACCCTGGAAAGGTCGCCAGTCCATTGCAGGGCAGACACACAGACAAACACACTCACACACACATTCATAGCTAGGGGCAATTTAGTGTCTCCAATTCACCTAACCTGCATGTCTTTGGACTGTGGGAGGAAACCCACGCAGACATGGGGAGAACATGCAAACTCCACACAGAAAGGACCCTGGCCACCCGGCCAGAGAAGACGCTTTCTCAATTATAGTTTATCTAGTTAAATCGTCTGTATGCTGATATAAAATTAGTGACTAGTATGAACTTGCGGAAGTTACTGACTGTGCTGTATTTACTCTTTACTCTGGCTATCTTGGCTTAGATCCTCAATAGGTCTACATAATTTGTGCAGACTTAAATATATAGTTTTACATGTGGATTTTAATTTTGTCAACAACCTTCCATAGACCTTACCCCTAGCTGCGACAGCATAGCCTGGATTCACTGGAATGAATTAAACATAATGCCCACACAGGGGCAGCTGAATACGACAGCACAATAATAGTTTTTTTTTCTTTCCTCCTATTTCAAGGATCGGTGATATTATTTTAAACCAGTTGTACGATTAAAGTTACACTGACTGAAATGAATCGAGACAATCCTGTTTGATATCCGTAAAAAGGGGCCTGGGAAGAACACAGTCCTGCTTTTTCAGTGAAACTGCCCAATATGTCAACTGCAGTGTAAGAGTGGAGTGTTACTCCGCAACCACTGTCAGAGACGGTGAGACTGCAGGGAGAGGGCTGAGGTCAGAGACTCCATTAAAAGTATACGGTGAGCTTAATACTGGTCAGTCATGTGATGTGGCTCTCCTCATTAGATAGTGGTAGCGGTGGGAAGGATGTTCTGTCCACAGGTCAAGAGGTCACAACACATCAAAGTGAGTTTGTTCTTCCATAAGAGTCCTAGTTCAGAAAATTACACAACACTACATGTATCACAGGGAGCAATTCCCTTTTAAAAAGTCAAAACACAGATGGTCAGAACATACCATGTTCATTACTTCATAATGGCATTCTAATATGACAGCATGTCATGGAAACATCCATAAGCCCTAAAATGTTTTTTAACTGTATTATTTTTGTTCATTTTTTTTTTCGTCTCTTCCTTCACTTCATCTAGAGGAGCAGCATGCTGAGAGCCAACCTGCCAATCATACTGAGATCCTGCAAATCTGAATATTGAGATAACATCTCAGAGTAGAAGCAGTATTGTAGCAACATTGAGTGAGTCTGTTTTGAGGAACGTTGTGGATTTGTATCTGTAACCACAGACCAAGGATCATGAAGGTCATTGACAGTAAGTTTCTCCCCCTCAGCAGAAAGATTTACTGGATTATTCACTTGAACCATAAGTGAAGTCATATCAAACAACATTCAGCATGACCAAGTCGGATTCATCCACGTATTCAGCATTTATTTCATTGTCTTTTACTCTGACTTGATAGGAGATTTTTTTTTTTTCAAAAAATAGAAAAGAACATTCGAAAGCAGCCTAATATGTGAACGAAAATATCAAGAAAATGGTCAAAACAACCGTTTTTTTAGACAGAGACTCACTACAGCATTAAAACGTTAGTTCACAAAAGCCTACATTTGTTTGAAAGACATTCTTATTTGCAACTGTTTGAGATCGAATCACATCCAACACACAAGAGATACATGACGTATTGCATGACAGAATCACAAAGGGTTTTTGATCACATCACCCCTATCTTATCCACACTGCACTGGCTCCCAGTCAAATCTCGTATTGATTATAAAATCTTACTATTAACATATAGAGCATTAAATGGTCTTGCGCCACAGTACCTGCGCGAACTCCTGGTCTTTTATGATCCACCACGCCTACTTAGATCAAAAGGTGCAGGCTATTTGTTGGTACCTCGAGTTATGATGGCTACAGCAGGGGGCAGAGCCTTCTCTTACAGAGCCCCACAGTTATGGAATAGCCTCCCAATTAATGTTCGAGACTCAGACACAGTCTCTATGTTTAAGTCAAGGCTGAAAACTTATCTGTTTAGCCAAGCCTTTTGCTAATAGCTCTTTACTAGGCAAAGGAGCAGATCTGGAGGGTTCTCGGGCATAGATTGTTTGGTGAACTGGGATGTTTGGATGCTGTCGCCCCCCCACTTTAACATGTTCACTCAGGTTTGTTGACTGTGGAGTGGGTGGCCGCCTTGTGTCCCAGAGTGCCATCATGTCCATATTACCTTCTAGCTCTCCCTTTTAGCTATGCTGTACTAGTTAGTCTTGCTGGAGTCCCTGCCTGCACTCGGCACACGATGTATATTTACCTCAACCATTATGTGGAAATGAACATCTAACAATGTGCCTCTCTCTCTCTCTCTCTCTCTCTCTCCCTCTCTCCCTCTCTCTCTCTCTCTCTCTCTCTCTCTCTCTCTCTCTGTCGAGCCACACATGCTACTCCTGAGACACCAGTGATCCTGACTCCTCCCGCCCTGTGGACTGATCCATCCTGGTGTCATCATCTTCCATCCCCCGTCAGCCTCCTGTCTACATCACCATCCCCTTTGTTCATGCCCCAATTTACTTTCAGCTGTAACTGCCCACGTGGTCGGCACCTATTGCACACCTGTCTGACCAAGGAGGGGTCTCCTCTCTCTGTGGTCCTCCTCAAGATTTCTCCCATTTTCCCATTTCCTTCTTGGGTTTTTGGGGAGTTTTTTCTTGCCCGCCATGAGGATTAAGTCAGGGGGTGCCGTCATATTTTGATTTGACTGTTGTGGCCTGTAAAGCCCCTTGAGACTGTAAACAGTGATATTGGGCTCTAAATAAACTTGAACTTGAACTTGAACTTGAACTTTTTTTATGGCAATTTCGATGCAACGCTACTCACGTTGGAGGGCAGCGTAATGTTTAGCTTTACCTCCGTTTTTCATTGCTCTGAAATGTTTGTTACAGTGTAACCACTCCCACAAACTGATATGTATAGGCTAATGGGATTTGTATTGCGTTTTATATGGAATTAAACTCGATTACTAAAAATAATCCAGTAATTTGTAATTTGTAACTTTAGATTAACAGGTTCTTGTGATAGTCATGTAATTTTGTGCTAGTATGTGTTCTCTCACTGACTGTATGATGTCTGTTTGAACTATTGCAGTGGTGATACTACAGCTAACTACTTTAAATCACACTTTTCTCCTTCTGCAGAGGTTGCCTTTGTGGACAAGCATATGCCAGCACTTGTCGAGAGAGTCTCCGATGTCATGCCGATTGCAGACAGACTGAAGTCTCGGGGCATGCTCCATGAGGAGACATACTCAAAGATGAGAGCTTTGGATTCACGCCATGAGAAAATGCGGGAGCTCTATACAGCGCTGAATTCAGGGGGAGACAAAGTGAAATGTGCCTTCTACACCGCACTGAATGAAGTCCAACCACATCTAGTCAAAGACCTAAGTACATAAAACACTGCACGAAGTGTGACTGAACATAGTGTTTTAATGACGTAGGCTGGGTGGGATATGAGGGAATAATCATACTTACACAGATGATAATAATAATAATAATAATAATAATAATAATAATAATAATAATAATAATAATAATACACTGTAAAAGTGATTTGATCAATAAGTTATGTTACCATCTTTCTTTCATTTACTTCAGCGTATAAAAATAGTTCATGCAATTCAACTGAGTTTTCAGTGTTTAAACTCAGATTTTTAAGTCAGTACAATGAAATGTAAATTTGAAGGTGCCGAATGAACTAGTAAATCTAATTTGATTTAACTCGAAACTTTAAGGCAGCAATTGAACTAAAGTTTTTAAGTTGAACCAGGCAGAAATGTTTTACCGTTTAATAATAATAATAATAATAATAATAATAATAATAATAATAATACTTATTTTTAGTCGTATAAGATTGGCATACTATATTTGCAGTTCAAATGCCCTGCAGTATTCAAATAAGTAAAATCAAATAAAGAACAACAAAACACAGTGTCTTAGTGCGTAAACAAACAAGCGACCGTGTGGCGTTTGATAAGTTTGAGAGTCACTGATCGCATCCCAGTTTTGCCACACATCCAGGACGCAACTGGCTGGTTAACTGTTTGGCACTGGTATTGGCTGGGGTCCTCAACCCTTCTCATTAAGCACGTGACCCGCCTATGCAGTTAGAGGGAGTGAATAACGCCATTGAAGCGTCCCTGACGATTACATGAAGCTCATGGTGTGGAAATTAAATTCGGCGTGCTCCATCATTTAGCTATAGTTATATTAATTTCTCTCAGCCATCTCATTTTTTTTATCAGACTATAGGAAAAGAACTCAGGAATTCCAGCTCGGTCTGAGTAACGGATACCAAAGTTAAAATTTTCACTAAAGTGTATGAATTCCAAAAATAATTCAAAATCTAAAATCTCCTTAATAGATGGTAACAGGAAGCGTGCACGGTCCCATTCTTCACATCTTCCTGGAGTAAAACGACAAAGTGAGTTGTTCTTTTTTGTCTTTTTTATCTGGTGGTGGGTGTGAAAAGAAGCAAGTACAGATGTAAATGATATAAGACAGTGGGACTGTGGGACTACAGACTATGGCAGCTGGTATTTGGCAGGAGTCCACTCCAACAAATCACATTAGGCCCTGGATTCATTTCCACTGATGTTCAGTTCTACATATTCTGTCTATATAATCCTCAACATAATGGATTCTCTGAAAAGCTGGAAGATCAATAAAAGTTATTTTTCTAACCAGCTTTCAGTAATGAGTTTCGCGGTTTTCATGAAGATCTGGATGCATGCGCAGGATTCTATTGGCAGGAAACATGAAACAAAAGACTTCTTAAAAATGACAGGACTCTGAAATTAAAACTGGATTCACAGCACACAACACTGATGGCTCAGTTCCACACAAACTAAAAACACGACACTGACAGCTCAGTTCCACACAACTAAAGAGGGCAAAACAAGGAGTATTCATACTGAACAGAACAAGGACAGGACAGGACCAGGAGCTGAAGGAGGGACCTCCCCTGAGACGGGGCCCGAGTCTGGCACTGCCAGAGGTGGGGCAGGAGGGCATCAGCACTGCAGGAATTGAACCCTGATTGTCCCCTGATAGAGGACTCCTCTCCCATGCCCCTCTGGTGGCAGAGCGCTCTCATTTCACTTTGACTTCCCCACTGTGGCTTCTAACGGGGGTTCAAAGATGGCACAAAACTGGGAGATGAACTCATTATAAGAGGCCTTAGGAAAGATGAGTGGTTTAGTATCGAAGGTGCCCACCTCTCTCCACCACCAGTCAACTGCCCATCTCAATGCTTGACCCTCTAGAAGATTGATAAACACTGCAACGTGTTTACTGTCAACATGGATCCCCTCATGTGCGAAGTACAGGGAACACTGAAATAGGAACTCCCGGCATTTCCAAGGGGATCCGTTTCTGGTCACTATGTAAAGGGAGACCAATCTGTTGCATCCAAAGCAAGGTGTAGAATTCCGTTACAGTTTCCATGAAGATCAGGATGCATGCGCAGGGTTTTCTACGTTTTATTGGCAGGAAACATGAAACAAAAGACTTCTTAAAACTTACAGGACTCTTGAAACTGGATCCACAACACACTGACAATCCACAACACACTGCAAGTCCACAACACAGTAACAATCCACAACACTTTGACAGCTCAGTTCCACACAACTAAATAGGGCGAAACTAGGATTATTTGTAGTGAATGCAACAAGACTCGATCAACCAAAAACAGGTGGAAGTAATGATACAATTAACAAGATTAACTAAGGAACCAGGGAGAAACACAAACCAGCCAGTAGAGTGGGACAGTGAGAACCAGGCCGTGACACTGAGATTTTGATGAAGTCCACTCAGCTTTATGAAGCCTAATGGTGTAATTACAATGCAACTGAGGTGATTCATAAACAGCAGATCTTAAAAGGCCTGTAAAGTTGGTTTTACCATCAGTTAAGAGAGCCTTTGTTTATTACTTTAGCATTGCATTTGTATTTTGTACTAAAACTATACATTTTCCTCAGGGCAGGAAAGGGAGCAGGATGAGTCCAATGTTAAAGGTCCTGGGACTACCAAAAAATCTCCAAAATGGTCAACTCCAAAACGGAAGTATGTGATGAAGAAACCTACTACCACCAGCGATAATGAGGTACCTTTATGTCATATAGACCTTATCCTGTGCTGCTGAGAGGGTTCCAGTACATAGTCTTCCATGCACACTATAGTTATTTCGGGATGTGACAGACCTACAAGCTTCCTATATGAAACTTCAGTTTCGTCATTTTTCTGTATAATGCTGATTATGAGCAAACTGACTTGACTAAATCAATTGAGTTTGAAGTTACAGCATCCTCAACCATCAGGTCTTGGCCATCCAAGTGTTGGAAATTTGAAGAAGAAAGACAAGAGACTTCTCACTCCTGTAATGGACATGACACTTTTTCTCTAAATCTCACTGAATACATTATGACATACAGCGTTTTCTGAGTATTTGTGTAAACTGTCTTGCCAAGTAAAGTGACAAGATAAGTCCTGAGTACATTCAACATTTGTCTCTACATTTTATTTTATGCAACAACAATAGTAGTTGTAAAGGAAGCTTTAATCTTTGTTTTGTTTTTCCACAGAAGGAATCTAAAGCCAGAAAGGCAAAAACATTTTGTGGGTATATCCACAATGTGACTGAGATGAAGGGCAGTGAAGGAAAAAACTATTTCAAAGCTTTATTCCAAAAGGCTGATGGATTCAGACCATTAATAGGGTTTAAACAAGACCACCAGAAAGAGTTAAAAGAGGCAGAGAGAAACAAGTGAGTAACAGTGGTGTGTGTTCTCTGTGACCAGAGCTCATATAATGAGTGTTGGTGTGGCAGTATTATCATTTTAAAGAAGATATTATTTAATATTTGCAATGACTAATCAGTGTTTTGTGTTTTTGTAACATGTTTTTGGAGTAGTTTCCCCTCTTTGTTTTGTTTTAGGACCCCGATCAATTTGCAGGATGTTGAGATTCAACCAGGGCAGGATCTTGGTCAAGTGCAAATCAAGATGAATGACAACAGCAAATTTATCAAAACACGCAAGTTGACCTTTGAATTCAGAGATACCCTGACTCTAGAGGAGGTGATTAAAGCTGGTGAAAAGAACATGAGAGTAAGTCATATTAAAATGTCTACTAAGATAATTATTCAACAATAAGTATTTTCCTACTGTATTGCACTTATTGCGGTAGCACTCATTCAATGGGTAGAAGGTGAAATTTGTTTTGTGTTGATTTTTCTCTTAATTATTGACAGGAATCTTTGAGTGAAATATCACTCAGCTTGCGGGTTTTTTTGTCACTGGCAAAATATTAATAGACACAAAGTTCAGGAACTCCATGTTTCACTATCTATAATATCAGTGTTATAGTTGTGTGTTACTGTAATCTGTAAATGAACAAAGTGATATTAAACTTCTCTTCTTTTTTGTACAGGTGAACGTTACCTGTTGGGTCACGGAGAAAACGAAGGACACCATGCAGAAAATCAGAGCTGGAGAAGTTAAGAAAATGGTTGTGTACACTGTGAAGGATGAGACAAACAGATTGGCACTGACTGTGTGGGATGATGACCAGCCTCAACTGAACCAACAGTACAAGTTCACAAATGTGTCTGTTAAGTTTTTCAATTCTCAGATTTCACTCGGTACAACAAAAGACACAGAATGGGACCCAGTTTGAAATAAAGTTTCACAAGTTTTCACATATTTTAAACACAGAATCTTCTAAAATGCTATCACTCTGTTAGTCTGCATGACTGCACTGCACTACATGTTTCTGTTTTGCTTAGTTTCAATGTTTCTGTACTTTAAACAGTGATTTCTATTGCAACATGAAAATTTTAAAGGGTCTTGTATCAATTTTTAATGTCATGTTTCTCTCCTGCATATATGTTTGGGTGGCATTATGGCTTGTCATGACTCTATGACAATCACTCATCTCTTAGACAGTAGCATTCATAGAGGAACTCTCCTGATTGAAAAGTTTTGGGGTTTTTTCTCTCATTTTTAGATAATGTTGTTCACACAGCAGTGGGTATAACTCATGCTTTCCACTAGGGATGTGCTGAGTGAGAGATATCATGCATTGGTTTCGTTAATGTTCGTGGTATACATCCAGATGGAAAATTGCTTCTTTCTGAGACGACTACTGCATTTGGCGATTGCTTTTGTGGATGTTTATTACTCATTTTTAGCAGTTTCAGTAGAATTGTGAATAAAACAATCCTCAAAAATACAACAGTTTCTAATATTGACTTTTTCTAAACAATGACAATCATAAATTTACTGTGTCCATTTACCTGCAACAAAAACCAGCATTTACCAGCAAAAAAAAAAGATCCTAGTTATGACTGACAGCTGTCACAAAGATGAAAGAAAAGAGTCTTGCACTTCATGTCTGTGTGACAGGTGAGACTCCAAGGAAACTTTTTAATGGACTGAAAACTGGGACAGAACAACATCCACACTTCTGTAATATCAAAAATATCACCAGTCCCTGACAGAGTATAGAATATTCTCTGGAATGTGTACAGGAAATTGAATAATGAAACACATTTTTTCCATTTTTGGAAAATGTCATATTTAATTTGAATTTTTTAAAATGTTGATGTGGGTTAAATAAATTGAACACAGTTTCATTCTTAGCGTTTGTTTTAAAAGTCGTTCCAATTTACAATTTACAATTTACAATTTAGTTATTTGGCAGACGCTTTTTACCAAAGCGACTTACAATTGGTGCATCAGTCGGATTTCTAATACCTTCAACAGAGATCATAATAAGACTGAGCGTCGAATTGCCCCTTCGCATTGCTCCCCTGGAATACTTTTACAACAGAAATACAAGACAAAGGTTTTTTTTTTTTTTTCTTCTTCCTCTAGGGAAGGGAGGTTAGGCATTGGGGGACAGGTGTGTTCTAAAGAGGTGGGTTTTCAGTTTCCTGCGGAAGATGGTAAGAGATTCCGCAGTCTTTACTGCATGGGGGAGGTTGTTCCACCACCTCGGGGCAATGGCGGAGAAGAGGCGTGGTCGGGAGGAGCGGCCGCCGGGTTCCCGGAGTGAGGGGACCGTCAGTTGTCCGGAGGACGTGGAGCGGAGGGTCCTAGTTGGGGTGTATGGCGTTATAAGAGACTGAAGGTATGATGGGGCAGAGCCTTTTGTGGCCAGGTAGGCCAGCACCAGTGTCTTGAACTGGATGCGGGCTGCTACCGGAAGCCAGTGGAGCGCAGTAAGGAGTGGAGTGACATGAGAGTGCTTAGGGAGGTTGAATACCAGGCGTGCAGCGGCGTTCTGCACGAGCTGGAGCGGCTTGATGGCGCAGGCCGGCAAGCCAGCCAGTAGAACGTTGCAGTAGTCCAGGCGGGAGATGACAAGCGCTTGGACCAGGAGCTGGGTTGCCTGTTGCGTGAGGAAAGGGCGGATTCTCCTGATGTTGTATAGGTCGAATCTGCAGGATCGTGTGACTGCTGCGATGTGACCGGAGTATGTCAGCTGGTTGTCGAGGGTGACGCCAAGGTTTTTGGCTGCTGAGGTGGGAAACACCGCAGATCCCTCGATGGTGATTGCAGTGCCGATCGCTGGGGAGTTCTTAGCAGGAAAAAACAGGAGCTCCGTTTTCTCCGGGTTAAGTTTGAGATGGTTAGCAGACATCCAGGAGGCAATGTCAGCTAGGCAGGCTGCGATGCGAGGTTGAACCTGGGAGTCAGAGGGGGGAAAGGAGAAGAACAGCTGTGTGTCATCAGCGTAGCAGTGGTAAGAGAGGCCATGGGTGGAGATAACCTGGCCAAGTGATCTGGTGTAGAGGGAGAAGAGGAGTGGACCAAGTACTGACCCTTGTGGGACACCTGTGTGTAGAGTGCGGGTGGAGGAGACCGATTCCCTCCAAGAGACCTGGTAGGAACGGTCAGACAGATAGGACTTGAACCATGCGAGTGAAGAACCCGCGAAGCCCAGCCCAGCAAGGGATGAGAGGAGGATCTGGTGGTTGACCGTGTCGAATGCTGCGAAGAGGTCTAGGAGTATGAGGACAGAGCTGAGAGACTTCGCTCTGGCCAAGTGGAGCTCCTCCGTGACAGCAAGGAGGGCTGTCTCGGTGGAGTGGCCGGCTTTGAATCCGGATTGATTTTGATCCAGGAGATTGTGCTGCAGAAGATATGGTGAGAGTTGGTTATATACTGCACGTTCCAAGGTTTTGGAGAGAAACGGTAGGAGAGAGACTGGGCGGTAGCTACTGACATCAGCAGGGTCTAGGCTGGGCTTCTGGAGCAGTGGCTTGACCCGTGCTCTCTTCAGGGCAGAAGGAACCGTACCAGTAGATAGGGAGCTGTTGATCAAGGACGAGATGAAGGGCAGAATGTCGTCCGAGATGGCCTGAAAGAGAGGGGAGGGGATGGGATCAAGAGGACAGGTAGTAGGACGATGGGATTTGATAAGTAAGAGAGCTTCAGCGTCAGATAGAGGGGAGAAGGAGGAGAAGATAGCGGGGGGGGAGGGTGCAGGATCCGAGGTGGGAGGGGAAGGGGGGAAGGAGTCGCAGATGTCATTGATCTTCTTCTCGAAGAAGGAGACAAAGTCATCAGCAGATAGGGATGAGGGAGGAGGAGGAGGAGGAGGAGAAAGGAGGGAGGAGAAGGTGGAGAAGAGTTTGCGGGTGTTGGAGGAGGCAGAGTTGATCCTAGAGTGGAAAAAGGCAGATTTGGCAGCAGACAGGGTAGAGGAGAAAGAAGAAAGAAGAGAGTGGTAGTGGGATAGGTCGTTGGAGGATCTCGATTTCCGCCATCTCCGTTCAGCTGCGCGAAGTTTGGTTCTGTCGGCACGGATACTATCAGTCAACCAGGGACTGGGAGCGGAGAGGCGAGCCGGTTTGGTGACTGGGGGGCAGAGGGTGTCCAGGGTGGAGGCCAGAGCTGTCTGTAGAGCTGTCTGTACATTAACAATCAGACTGTACACAGACAATAGTCATGGGTCAGAGGCACAGAGTTAAGGTGAGTTATGGAGTTATTCGACCAAAGCGTCTGATAAACACTGGAATAATCCGAATAATCCTGCCCCTTGGTTGGTTGATCAGTGGTTGTTTTCTTATTACACATCATACACAACACAACACAGAGTCCAGAAAGAGTAGAATCAGACCAGACCGGCCACACACACATACCAATCTTGGGTCAAAACTTTGCTAAATTTGGCTGACTTATAAAGGCCGGAAGTGATACTAAGTGAAGAGCTGTTTGGGAGCTGAGAGAGTCGGCTCTTATTGCTGAGCTTAGCAAAATGATCCGACTCACTGAAAAGAGCCGGAACTCCCATCACTAATAGATTCAGTGCTGTTCTATTGATGTTGCTTTGATCTGAATATGTGAGATAACCGTGCCCCATTCATTTGAATATAAGAGATGGAAATGTGGCATTGTGAAATAAACGTACGCTGAAATGAATAAAAGCAGCCCTTTGTAAAGCGTCATTTTGAAATAAGAGCCTATTTATTTATTTTTTGATCTATATTGACTCATTTATATATTTATATTTATATTAATTTATATCTCTCTATATTTATTGTCTCATTTATTCATTTCAGGATTTATTTCATAGCCATATTTATTTCGTTATGTGTTTATTTGTTTATTTATTTTTATTTAAATGGCGTTCCATAGATAATGGAACGATTTACCAGTGCCAATCAGTCAACCATCACTAACGTTAGCTATCATAGCTAAGTTACCTGGAAAGTTAATTAGCCACACATTCACCGAGCGACCAATATGGTGCTCACGGACATATTCAACTAACGTTAATGTTTTTATTATGCTATATTTATCAGAAAGCCCACGTGAAGTCTGAGAAAGGTGTCAATCATACATGTTGCGCTGCATGTGTAATTTGTGTAGAGAGTAGTACCTGTCATTTAGGTTATTACATATCGTATAGTATACTGTATAGCTGTACCTGCTTATGATAAATAGCATCATTAGTGTTTGTTTGATTAAAGTACAAGCGGTTTTATTTCAGTCAGTTTTCATTCACAGTGAGTGTCATCATGAGCTAGAGGAAGGATGGCAGTGACATTCGTCAGTTTTTTGGGCAGCCTCAGAAAAGAAGAACAGTAAGTTGAGACCAGTGACAAACTGAATGGCCTACCTGCCAGATGATAGAAGTAGGCTATACAGAGGTACAAGAGATAAGTCGGTGTTTCTTGATATAACAGTCATTGCCAGTCAGATCAGAAATGGTTAGTAATCCATTGCTGGGGTGTGGGGTGGTGATGGGGGCACCCCCCACCCCAATGCTGATTCCATGGCTACAGCCTTGGTGCAAGTATATGGAAAATAAATCGCATATCTGACTGTCCCTTGATTGGTCGGGTGTTGAATTTCAAATTGTCGTGTCTTTCAGCTACGCACATTGTTCAGTATGCTTCCGGCGAGTTTCGTTTCAGTAATAACAGTTCATCTATCCATGCAAGACTGACGCAAAGTGTGAACTTAGGAGATAATGGATGCGCGAAACGGTAAGTTTCACCTTGTAGCAATTCATGTGTTGTACCCGGACTGTTAAGGGGGTGACATCGGGAGTTGTAAATGTTTTAGCCAGTGGAAAAGTTACGAGAAAGGAGCGCACCACTGAGTCGGGTTCTTTTATTTATAAATGTTCTCATTAAATGTGCAGCACATTTAACACATCTGTATCCAACAGATCGTATGACTTTAGAAGGTTACACATTATGCGCGCGGCGCAGCATTCCCTATGCTCATGCTTCGCGATGTAATCTTGTGATGAAACAAGTTTATATAATTTCAAAATGCCAAGATGTTTTGTGTCACGTAGGATACAGCTTAGAGTTTCTCGCTTTAAACTCCAGCCGACCGAGATGTCAGAAGGTTTGCAATTCAATGGACTACAGTAGACCAACGAAGTTTATTCATATAACTGCAATTTCATCGTCCTTGTGTCAAGCACAGAGGACGTAAAAAAGTTTCGTTTTCTAAGAGCTTTCGTTTTCTGCGAAATAGAAAGAAGACCAGCCAATTTCGCATTTCTAAAGAAACCCGTTTCCGCCACATTAAAAAATTTGATTGATCGCGACTTTATTACTCGGAATTCCGACTTTATTTCTCACAATTCTGACGTTATTTCTTGGAATTCCTACTTTATTTCTCACAATTCTGAATTTATTACTCGGGTTCAGACTTTATTTCTCATAATTCTGACTTTATTACTCGGAATTCTGAATTTATTTCTCACAATTACGTCTTTATTGCTCGCAATTCTGACCTTTTTCCTCTTCGTTCCGCCTTTTCCCCCTCGCTATTCCGACTTTATATCTCGGAATTCCGACTTTTTTTCTCGCAATTCTTACTTGTTTTCTCACAATTCTGACCTTTTTCTCACAATTCCGACATTATTTCTCAAAACTGTGAGTTTATTTGTCGCAATTCTGACTTTATTACTCGGAATTCTGAGTTCTTTTCTTTTCTCTAACAACCAGCAAGTAGCTCGAGTCGTCACTTCTGCTCCCGCTTTAATGGTTCAACGGAATGCCCCTGCAGTAGCAAAACTGACCGATTATCACACACCTGCTTTACAATCTGTCTGGTTTCAGATGGGATAACCCATACGCCTTATGCATGTAAAACTACTGCTCACTTATCTCAGTCTCCATCAACTGTTATATTCTCATTTGTTCATTGTACAAAAGTATGAGTAAATTTGCACTACATTCTGGAGACTGTGAAAGGTGGTGACATTCCTGCTTTTGCCAGAAACTAAACCATGAACTTTAACTCCTCTTATACCCCTTTTCCACTGCCGCGGTGCCGGTGCCGGTGCCCGATCGAGCACCGGCACCCGCGCTTTTCCACTGACAAAATACTGGTGCCGGAGCCGAAAAGCTGGCACCGGCATGGCACCACAGAAATGCTGGTCCCAAAAGTTGGAACCGCTGACGTCAGAGGCTATGCAAATAAAAACCACGCGAGAACCAATCAGTTCAGCGTTTGATACGTGACGTTCTTTAGAGAGGCGGGAGTAACAAAAAACGTCTGACCAAGTAGCGGTAGGCTAAAGGATATTTGCAGCATGAAAATATGTATATGATTAAAAGATGCATGAGTAACAATTTGTGTCTACATCAATACGGGCTGTTGTTTACATGTTACATGAACGTAGTCGGACCCAGAGTGGTAGAAAAAGACACTCTCTCTCTCGGCTCTGGCTGGTGCAATTAAACCACTTCATGCAGACCTTCATTTAAACACTCGTTTTAACTTTTGAGCTAGGTAACAGACTTACTATTTTCATGAATTTTGCCCCCAGAGCGAAAAGTGCTGGGACAAAATTCGTGAGGTGTTTCGCTGTGTGGAAGCCTAGCGTAAAAGTAAATTTATAAAGAGCAAGCAATGCGTTCTGTCCGACGTTATTTTTTCCCCACGGAAATTACTCAGACTTTCGCTATGTAGCGTTCGGTTCCCAAACCAGTGGAAATGCGGGCCGGTTCTCAAAAGGCACCAAGGCAGCACTGGCTCCGCACCGGCACGGGCACGGGCACCAGCACCGTCGTAGTGGAAAAGAGACATTAGACTATTTTTGTTACATGTGTAATGTAATGAGATGTGTTTAAGGACGAGTCAGAACTAATAGTCCCATGCTAATAATAATGATCATAGTTAATACGAATAGCAGTAAGACTTATAGTTATGTGTTCCAGAACCTGGGACGACTGGTAGACTTCTGGAAGAACATATACATGCAGTCAGAGCTGGTGGCAATCATCCCCCATGCTCCATGTTGCGTTTAATTTTAAAGCTCTGCATTCAACTCTTAATTAATATCTGCCTGCCCCAGTCCTTCATTCAACATTACAGCATGCACAGAGTCTGTTCTGCATTGTTCTGATCCATCTTCTGCAGACTAATCAAAATGATCAAAAGAACATTATAAAACGGAAATAAAAACAGAATTCATTTAATTGTGACTTTACCACAGATCATTCATTTCAGTGTTTCCCTCTTTTCTCCTGAGAAGCTCAGTTTGTGATGGATAACAGGGCAGAGATTATCAGCAAGGTCAGCATTGTGGAGCCAATTGCGGACGAGTTGCAATCAGAGCGTGTTATCCGTGATGAAGCATACAGCAGGATCATCGCAGCAAGAACCACTCAGAGTAAAATGAGAGAGCTCTATATCGTCATAAAGACCACACGAGCGCAGTGTGCTTTGTACAGGGCATTACGAGAACATGAGCCCGATGTTGTCAAAGAGATAGGTATGTTACATCTCAGTCAACCCATCCTGACTGTACTGGCAATTTACATGTTCTCCACTGGGCAGAGCCTTGTCTGTAGTTGTAATTTATTTTTGTGGCCTCGAACTGCATGTTGTCACCTGTGTTATCAAGAAAACCGGTACCCTCTGTGTTGTCACAACGGTTGAATTTCTCATTTATCAGAACATTTAAATGCAAATCCTCACCAGCTCAGATTACCAGAAGGGTTATGTTATAATACAGGGAATGGGCCATTCCAACTTGAGTGAAAAGGTTTTAAAATGGTAGTTAATGGACTCATTGTAGTTAATGTTTGATTAACTCAGTTTAGAGGGTTCTCTGGCGATATTTATTTACATTTAGTATTATCTAGAACACAGTGTTCTGAAGTTTAGATGGTTAAATGTAAAGATTCAAAGTTTAAAGTTTAAAAAACTTCACCTCTCCTCAGAGGAACGCACGCGCAGCCAGAAGCGCTCAAAGTCTACTTCTATGGATGAGAAGATCCATCCTGGTATGTTTTTTTTTTTTTATATATATTGTGTTTGAAAATCTACTGAAGCACTGTAACTTCTGTTTATTGATTAAAAGAATAATTATATAACTCTTTAACATACAACAAATTTGCCAGCCTTATGTGCATGTAAAAAAAAAAAACCCTGTATACTCTTCTGGGGAGTTTCTTCCTGCCTGTTATGAGGATTAAGTCAGAGGGTGCTGTCCTGTTTTGTTTGTTGTGGCCTGTAAAGCCCTTTGAGACTTTAAACAGTGATACTGGGCTCTAAATAAACTTGAAACTTGAAAGTTGTGTGACGTATGTAGCAAATACTGAACACGTCTGAAGATGGTGTGGAATTGAAAATTCATTACATGGTAAAATGAGGTCTTCTTTTAAGGAGTCCCAAAAAAGAAAACCAAGGCTGATGTGAAGGCTCCTGGGACTAAGGAGAAACCCACTGAGAAAGCTGCTTCAAAAGGGAGGAATAGTGTGACGAAGAAAGATGTGGGAAATAGACCTGTCGCCGCCAAAAAGGCTGCAAAAAAGGCATCAAAGACAAATGCCACAGAGGTAGAGATTTTACCATTTATGACCCCCCCCCCCCCCCCCCAAAAAAAGAATTGAAATGATCCTGACTTATTTTGATTAACAGTGACTTTATGTTACATTCATGTTCCACTGTATCAATATACATAAAACCAAGTGGACAATTGCATTTTAAATTATGGTACTGCTTGATTACTCTGAAATCAATTGCTCTTAAATCAATTACTCTTCCATCAGAGTTTGCCCTTGAGCAGTATGGTCTTCTCTGAAACTATAAAAGCTCCTATAGCAGCTCTCCAAACCACTTTGTCTTTAATCACTTACTCTGCTGGCCCAGACCACTGCTGACACCCATACAGTCATGAGAAGTGTGCATATTCACTGTAACAACCCAAAAATATTCTTAGTGGTATGGTGTCATAATGGTTATCGTTGTTGTGATGCCCAAATTACACGTCATGGAGTGAAGAAGTGTATTCAAGCACAAATCAAGATGAATTACTTTGTGCTGATGTTTTAAATGAGCCAAAGTTGAAATGAAACTTCTCTTGTTTAATAGTCAAGTACATGATTAAAAGTTTGTCTGAACTTCTCTTTCAGATTTCACTAAGTACAACAAAAGACACAAAATAGCAGTTTAAAGTTTCACCTATATTTCTATTTTTTTCAGGGGAAATCTCATGATAAATTATAAAATGCAGCCAATCTGCTGTATGATTTCACTGCACTACGTTTTTCATTTCACTTATCTGTGATGTCCCTGTGTTTCATCTGACCAATGACTACACACACCTTTCTACACACAACTGTCCTTCTAAACACAACTGTCTTTCTACACACAACTGTCCTTCTAAACAAATTTGTAGAATGATCTATTCTTGGCTATTCAAGTGTTGAACATTTGGAGAAGAAAGACAAGAGACATCTCACAGCTGTAATGGACAAGAGACTTTTTCTTTTCTAAATCTCATTGTTTAAATTATGACATACAGTATTTTCTAAATATTTCTTGCCAAGTAAAGTTACAAGATCAAGTCTAATGGAATGCCTGATTACATTCAATATTTGTCTCCTAGCTAATAACGTTATCAGCATTATAACATGAGAAATTATTACATTGAAATTTAATTCATGCAACAACAATAATACTTGTAAAGCAAGCTTTAACCTTTGTTTTGTTCTTCCACAGAAGGAATCTAAAGCCAGAAAGGGAAAAACATTTTCTGGGTATGTGCACAATGTGACTGAGCAGAACAATAGTGGAAATACAAACTCCTTCAGTGCTCTATTCCAAAAGGCTGATGGATTCATGCCATTAAACGGGTTTAAACTAGACCACCAGAAAGAGTTTAAAAATAAAGGCAAAGTAAAACAAATGAGTTGCAAGTGGTGTGTCTTCTCTGTGACCAAAGAACATGTTATGAGAACAAGAGGAAACCCTGATGTAATGAGTGTTGATGTGGCACTGCTGTAATTTTACTTTTACATTTACTTTTATTCATTTTACTGATGCTTTTATCCAAAGTGTCTTCCAATCCCAGCACCGTTAAGGAACTGTCTGTGGCACAACTCCTGCTAATTTTAGAGGAAACCTTTTTGATTTGATAAATAGTAAATAAATAGTAATAATCAGTCACCTGTGTTGTGTCTCTTGAATAATTTCAAGAAAGTCATTTTCCCTCTCTGTCTTTATTTTAGGAATCCTCTCAAGTTGTGGAATGTTGGGATTCAGCAACAGCAGAACTGTAGCGAAATCAAGATGAATTCCGACACCAATATTACCAAACCACACAAGATGCCCTTTGAGTTCAGAGATACGCAGACTCTGACGGAAGTGATTACAGCGTGTGATGAGAATGTAAGAGTAGATGGTCTGAAAATGTGTGATAAAATGAACGTCCCACAGTCAGCATTTGTTGTTTTGTAGTTATTTCAGTGGCACTCAGTCATTTGGTGGGAGGTAAGATTTTGTGTTTTTTCTGGACTTTTTCTTTTATGGACATGTCTTTTTCTGTCAGTGAAACATGTCTAAGAATGCAGCTCTTGTTGTTAATGAAGGGAGGAAAATATTAATGACACAAAAAATTGGAATCCCATGTATCCCAAGTGACACTCGTATAGTCGTCTCTAACTGGAATCTGTAACTGAAACGCCAGATCACATGAATGTACTTAAGGGGTTAATTGTCGCAGACATATTAAGAGACCAAATATGTTTAAAAATATGGCTATTATGCAAAACATTTGTTGGAGAATGTCATTAAGTGACCTACTGTCTTGTGTTCTTCACATGAGGAGAAGAACGGCAAAAGTGAAAAATCAGAAGTTTGTGGGTACATCCATGACGTAACTGAAATGAGAGAAGGTCGTTCTGGAATAAAATACTTTCATGCTAAACTCCAAGGGGCCGATGGATTCATGAAAATAGTGGGGTTTGAAAAACACCACCAAATCCACCAGTGGTTACTGAAGGCAGAAGAAAACAGGTCAGTGACCACTGTGTGTTCTCTTTATGATCAGTTTTGATATCGCACAAGTATATGCTGTGTGATAATTCGCTGTAGTCTACTGACTGTAATTTTTACAGAAAAACATTTAAATGACAGTAATGTAACTTGTAGTAAATATTTTGTGGAGAACTTGTAATTTTTCTATTTCAGGACTCCTGTTAAGTTGCAGGGTGTTGAATTAAATCAGTCAAAGTGGAATGCGAATGAACTGGAAATCAAGCTAAAAAATTCCACTGTATTTAGTGAAGAGTCAAAGTTGTTCTTCAACTTCAAAGACACAGTGACACAGGAGGAGGAGAGTACTACCAGCCAATACAACCAAAGGGTAAGTTCTGTTAACAGTTCTTCACTTAAGCCATTATGCTAGAGACTATTTTATTGGGATAGGGTGCAATCACTAAATGTCGTATATTGTTTGGTACGATAGGCATGAAGTGCCACACACTTACAGTGTTATTCCTCCTTACTATCCATTTCTATAAGAATGTCAATGTGTTGAGTTTTGTTTGGTGAAACATGCTTGAGCAGGTAAGTTGTTAGTGTTGCTGGAGGGAAAACACATCAGGAGAACTGAGATCAAATGTTAACAAACTAGCATTTTCATCTGTTTCTTTTTCTTTCTTTTACTTACTGGACACTGCAAATGACCCGTCAGTGAAATGAAAGTCCTTTTGTTTTTCACACAGGTAAATGTTACCTGTTAACTAGTGCACGCTCATAAATTTGTCTGAACTGCTTAAACTCTCAGATTTCACTAAGTACAACAAAAGACACAAAGTGGTAGTTCAAAATTTCACCAATATTTGTGTATTTTTCACGGGAAATCTCATGGTAAATTATAAAATGCAGCCAATCTGCTGTATGATTTCACTGCACTACATTTTTCATTTTGCTTATCTGTGATGTCCCTGTGTTTCATCTGACCAATGACTACACACAACTTTCCAAACACAACTGTCTTTCTAAGCAAATCTGTAGAATTATCTAGCTTTACAGCATTAATACTCTAAACATGAACAAAGCCATAAACAGATATGATCATCACTTGAGTTTTGTGATATTTCTGTTGCCTTTTCATGCATACAGTTTGCATACATTTCTTTATTCTCATTCATACTGTCATGATGTACAGTCCAATTCAAAATGTGTGAAACTGCAGTTGCTGAATCACAAACTAGGAAGGTTTCTAAATTGGTGATTCATGAATTAGTGAGAATGTAATCTATAGGACATTTAATTTTTGTATTCAAAATTAAAGCACCATTGACCGTCAGTCCTTGTCCATTCAAGGATTGAAAATTTGTAGAGGAAGAACAAGGTACTTACTGCTGTGGTGATCATTTCCCCCTAAATGTTCTTGCTATAAATCATGACATAAAATGTTTTCTAAGTATTTGTGTAAAATGTCTTGCCGAGTAAACAGAAAAGATTGAGTCTGATGGAATGCCTGGGGACATGTAATATTTGACTCTGAGACAATAAGCAGCTTCAGGCCATTTTAGGCAGCAGTAATGATCATTATGAAGCAAGATTTTTTATTTTTTACCTTTGTTTTATTTTTCCACAGAAGGAATCTGAAGCCAGAAAGGGAAAAGCATTTTGTGGGTATATCCACAGTGTGACTAAAATGAATGGCAGTGGGGGAGAAAACTACTTCTATGCTTTATTCCAAAAGGCTGATGGATTCATACCATTGAAAGGATTTACACAAGACCACCAGAAAGAGTTAAAAGAGGCAGAGAAAAACAAGTGAGTAACAGTGGTGTGTGTTCTCTATGACCAGAGCTCATATAATGAGTGTTGATGTGGCAGTATTATCATTTTAGAGAAGAGATTATTTAATATTTGCAATTACTAATCAGTGTTTTGTGTTTTTGTAACATGTTTTTGGAGTAATTTCCCCTCTTTGTTTTGTTTTAGGACCCCGATCAAGTTGCAGGACGTTGAGATTCAACCAGGGCAGGATCTTGGTCAAGTGCAAATTATGATGAATGACAACAGCAAATTTATCAAAACACGCAAGTTGACCTTTGAATTCAGAGATACCCTGACTCTAAAGGAGGTGATTAAAGCCGGTATACAGAATATGAGAGTAAGTTTTATTAAAGTATCTACTGCGATAATTATTCAGCAAAGTATTGTATTACAATCATTGCAACAGTAGAAATGGAATTTCGTGGTGTGAAACCTGTCCCAGAATGCAGGATTTATTGTTGTTAAATGATTGAACATAAACAGACACTAAGAACTGGAACTCCATGCTTCACAGTCCATAATATCAGTGTTATAGTTGTGTCTTCCTGTAATCTGTAAATGAACAAAGTGAGATTAAACGTCTCTTCTTTTTTGTACAGGTGAACGTTACCTGTTGGGTCGTGGAGGAAACAAAGGACACCATGCAGATAACCAGAGCTGGAGAAGTTAAGAGAATGGTTGTGTACATTGTGGAGGATGAGACAGACAGTTTGGCACTGACTGTGTGGGATGATGATCAACCTCAGCTGTACGAACAGTACAAGTTCAAAAATGTGTCTGTGGTCTTTTATAAGTCTCAGATTTCACTCAGTACAACAAAAGACACAGAGTGGGACCAGGTTTAGTCAGGCCAGGTCACATCAGGTCCTCAGACATTGTCGAGAAAAGTTTTCACCAGAACTGGCAAAATGAAGTTTATGACACAAGAGAGCATTTTCTCGTCTGATTTCATAGCAATGAAATGTCTTGTCCTTTTGCTTAGCTGTGATATCCTTGTGATTTCTATTACCATTCCTATTATAACTTTCTTTCTAAACAAAGGTATAGTTTTAAGGTCCTCTTATGAACATATAAAATTTTACATGGGCTTGCATCTTTGTACCTGTCTGACTTAATTACACCCTATAACACCCCCCCCCCCTCGTACCCTGCACGCTCAAGATTCTGGACTATTAGTTGTTCCAAGAGTTAAAAATAAGTCCGCTGGCAACCAAGCCTTTTCCTACTGCTCTCCCTTCCTCTGGAATGGTTTACCTACAGAAATTAGAGAGGCGAACTCTCCCCATACCTTTAAAACTAGAGTAAAGACTTACCTATTTTCTCTAACTAATGGATAATATCATTTTGATTTGACTTTGTTATAGACATGTAAAGCCCTTTGAGACTATGAATAGTGATATTGGGCTCTAAATAAATATTATTATTATTATTATTATTATTATTATTATTATTATTATTATTAGCCCCGGTTCTCTCTGTCTGTGATTTCTATTACCATTTCTATTATAACTGCCTTTCTAAACAGTTACTGTCATTCAGGTGCTCTCTCTCTCCCTCTGCTGGACGCCTTTATGTTAGGTTTTTTGTTACATCCTATAAAGCCATCATAGAGAGCATCCTCACAGTACTTAATGCTTCCATGACTATTGAACTGTAATGTTGTGTTGTATGGAGTGCCATCATACCAAAAAAAATTCCTTGTAGGGGCAGCCAACTCGGCAATAAAGTAGATTCTGATTCTGATACTGACATCATCTCTCACTGTCTGGTACGGAAGCTCAGACAGTCACGTCAGGAGGAAACTGGAGCGGATTGTCACTAAAGCCTCCAACATAACTGGTTGTGACCTTCCCCCAGTCAACTCACTGTATATAAAGTGCACCTTCAACCGGGCAGCTGAAATAACCAGTGACCCCTCCCACCCAGCCCACCACCTCTTCCAGTTTCTCTGTATGCACTGGAAGGGTCTCAGATTGGACATGTTTGCAGTGGTACATCAATCATTGTACTTTCTGCCTGTTGGGCCACTTGATATGCTGGGGAACTGAACTGTACATGTCCTATATATTCACTGTACACATTCTCACATTCATGTGTTTCCTTTTTGTGTGAGTTGTTGTAATGGTTTATGGTGCCTGTATGCTTGTTTTTCTCTCTTTCTTTTTGCACTGGAACTGAGCTACCATGCTGCACCAAAATAATTACCGCCAACACTGTTGCGTGGCAATAATAATAATAAAGTAAAAAGTGAAAAGTAAAGTAGTTATCTGATCATTAGTTGCTCCTGGTTTTTTTTTTGGTTTATCTAGTCCTGTTCTGTTTGTTTAAATACTCCTGGTTTTGTTCTGTTAGCTTGTGTGGGATTGTCTTGACAATGCCTTGACGTCTTTGTTGAAAATTCAACAGCCTATATATTTGAGAAATCCTTTGTTAATCTTGTTTAAATAAACTGAGTAATCTGCACATGCATCCAGTGTTTCCCTCAGTCCATGACGGTTTTATAGTATTACCACATTAACGTATTATACATAAACAAAGCCATTCACAGATATGATCCATTTGGTTTTATGAAAATACAAATATGAGATTGTTCATATTGAATTATGTGTATTTATATAAAATATGATATTATATAATAAATATATATTCAATCCATATATATAATTTAATATATTTGTTTATATAATTTTGGGGGTGTTTGATTACTTTTTCGGCTTTATGGTGTATAACTGCTACTGCAATGCATTTTGTCGGTCATATATGTTTGAGGAGCATTCTTTATATGAAAAGGTTTTTTTTTTTTTGTATGAAATGTGTAATACCTATGTTGATACAAAGTGGCCTATCTTCAGAGTGACTTTAGAGGGAATTGCACTGTGTTGGATCAATGGGGTTTGTCTACTGTGGATGTGACTCAGAAAACCATCACACACAAAAGATCAACAAAAAAAAGAAGAAAATGTTTATCCTGCAAGAGAAACTGATTGTGTAACACATTTAAACTGAATCCAATTAGAGCAAACACATAAGTATGTAAATGGAAATACATTAATAAAACACCATACAAAACCTCTTTTCCAACTGGGTTCATCCTCTGAATTGTAAACAATTTCTTCAACATTCAAAATGTATACATGCAAGTCTATCAACACAAGAACAGTTTAATACCAAACTATTAATAAATTAGCAGACATTATTAACAAAGAACAACGCAACATCACAGAATAAATCTATGCGTCTGTCAACCCCAGCTATCATCATCTCGCTTTTATCATTTGTTTGTTTCTTTATGCTTCATCTTTTTTCTTCTCTTCCTCTGTCACGGAGAAGTACAGGACTGGTACTTGTTCAGGACTTGTTCATTTTATCAGTAGTCGCAGCTGGACCTTTAAATGTGAATTATAGGTTGTGTTTTTGTCGATGATCGAAACTACTCGACCGTTTTGACTGAAGAACATATAGTCCTATTTGTTGGCTGTCACTCTGAGACAATATGCTAAATTAGCGAAGAGCGACCAAACATAAGCGTTCTACTCTTTTGGATGATCTGATAATTAACTGTATCTGGAAAGACGTAACAGGAGTGACGCTGTCTGAATCACCCTATCACGGTTGACGCCCTCTGCGCTGGCGATAGGGGGCGCTCTGTGGTCATCTTCTTGCTAGTATTCACCGTAAGGGAACTGTAAAACTATGATACTAATCGCTATGCGTGAGCGGCTTAAAACGTTTTTCTGTCCTTTTCTTTTTCGCGTGAATGTTGGGCGTAGCATCTCGGATAAGTGTTATCTTACTCAAGTGTTAACCTCTGGGAGATGACGTTTAATTTTTTGATGACGCTTTAAACTAAGCGACTATCCAACACTGGACTAAATGTGGAGATTCGCAGAACAACTTGATAAAGACTTCACAGATATTTCCATTTAGATTTCCCGAAGAAGCCTGTTCGTCCTTCAGTGTATGAAGTGTGGTGAAATCTTTCAGTTCTCGAATCCCTTAAATCTCTCTTAAGAGGTAGCAATGTTTCCTGACACTTGTGTAGGCTCTGTCCTGCTTTGTCCTTTTTATTGCCTCTGTCCGCTCCTCTCGACTAATATTATCGTAGCAGTGCGTTCTCCATATTTTCGCGGAAAACTAACTCGCTGATGAAAACAGGAGTACGGTGATACAGACACAGGAGCAGATGGAGCAAAGCAACCACAGTAAGTCAAGTAAGTCAATGCTGGGGACAGCGAGTCTACATGGGAGTTAACGGTGTGTCACAGATACAAGCGGAAGTACTGAAACAATAACCGATTAAAAAGTTTGCTTTTCCCTTCATGAATAAATATATAAATATTGGGATAGCAATTACGGTGTATGTGCAGTTTATCTTGATTATCACTTTGCAGCCGCATAAATTAGTTATTAAATTAGTTATTAACAGGGAAGTCTGCCCGTTGTGTACAATATAGGCATGTTCTTACTGACTGGGAAGACTTTACTGTTGGCTGATCTACTACAAAGCTCTTCTTGAGAAAAAAACAAGAGAAATCCTTCGTTGTATTGTAGCTCCCTGGTTGAGTATCACCTTTTTCATCAGCCCTTGTGCTTTCGCTCTCTCTCTCTCCTCCAGCGGAACACTCTGCTTCCGTTTTCAGCGTAACGATTTCAGGTGAAAACAGAGCTCAAGTTGCGGCACCAGTGATTGCATATAACACGTTTGCGGGCGATTTTACTTACGTCAACAACTTTCATGGTAAGAAAACCCGGTGGCTCTGCCCTGCACACGTCACAGTTACCGTCCAGAATGTAACGAACGTGCTTTTATTGAATTTTGAGGGTTGTGATCGTAGCCCACTGATTAACTGTGTTTGTATTCGATGGACGTGTAATCAGGGTAGGAGGTAAAACAATGGAGAGGAAGATGCAGATTGATTTTTGCTAATTTTTATTACTGTACCTCCGTAGGAACCAATAAGCCGCCGATTGAGCCACAGGAACCGGGTATGTATAATCTCTTCTTTCAAACTGAAACACCGTTATGAGTCAAAGAAAGCAAGGAGTTATACTGAGGAATTTGGATTATACGTTGTCCATTTAGCTTTAAAGACATTATAATTAAATTGACTAAAAAATAAATTTAACTGTATCCTTACCATCTCAAATGCATCTCAGCTTGGCATGTTTTTTTTAGTTACTTTTGTTTTAGTTGTCTTCCCTGATGGTGTTGTGAATGTCACTCTTTTTCTCACTGTAGATCAATGCTCAATAACTCATAACTATGAGGACATCATTCAGAGAAATGAGTTTGTGAAGGAATATAACACCACTCTCGGTGAAAACCTGCCGTTAGAGGAACAATACACTGACCTGTTGATCATTCAGAAACAAAGAGAGCGGAGTGAGAGAGAGAAAGAGATTTGTTCCAAAGGCGAAATCTTCCAGGAACTTTTGAGAAGTCGAGAGTACGAGGAGAAGTATCGTAGCACCAGTGTGGACCAGTTTTTCAGCCCTGAGGATGATGGGAAAATTCCCAAAGCAGTTGTTCTCCAGGGTAACTCTGGCAATGGCAAATCCTTCACTGCTCAGTGGATCATGCTGAGATGGGCACAGAGGAAGCTCTATGTGGAAAACTTTGATTTCATCTTTCATCTTCAATGCAAAGAGATCAACGGGATCTCTGACAGTGTGACTTTGGTGGAGCTGCTTCAACACAATCAAAGTTTAAAACCAGAGCAGATCTTATGGATCCTGCAGCATGCATCAAAGAGAGTGCTCTTCCTCATAGATGGCTTTGATGAGCTCAAACCCTTGAAGGACAACGCATCCATTGCGTCACTGCAGACCTCAGCCTTGCCCGAAGACATCCTTTGTGCCCTGCTGAGCGGACGCCTGCTGCCGGGGTCTTTCCTTCTGATCACCACCAGGTCCATGGCTGCAGACAGACTTAGCAAGTTGCTCAAACACCCACAGCGCTTCACAGAGATTATGGGCTTCTCTGAGGAAGGGGTGGAGAAGTACTTTGAGAAGTTCTTTAAGGACAAACAGCTTTCGCACACACAGGCGTATGAGCGTGTGAAGACAAATGAAACCCTCTACACTGCCTGCTCTATTCCTGTGATCTGCTGGATCGTCTGTACTGTTCTTAATGATCCAGAGGAAGAAAAAGATGAAGATGAAGATGAAGACGGGGACATTAAGAGGGAGCTGGAAACAACGACATCCATTTACGTGGTTTTTATGTTGACTTTGCTGGAGCATCACGGCCAGGGTCTGGATGACTCTGCCTGCAGTGTGCTGAGGAGCCTTGGCCAGCTGGCAGAGAAAGGGACAAAGGGTAAACAAGTCCTGTTCGATAAGAAGAGCGTACCCAAAGAAATCTCCGATCCAGCTAACATTCCGTTTCTCTGCAAGTTTCTCTTGAAGAGAGTTCGCCTGGTGACCATGTTCAGTTTCGTGCATCTTAGCTTCCAGGAGTTCTTCGCTGCTCTCCACTACACATTCTTGGAAAAGGAGGAGTCACAGAAGGAAGTTGGAAAGATGCTGGATTCTTTAGGGATACATCAAGACCAGCATCTTTTACCAGTCATCCAGTTCCTCTTTGGTCTTTCCAACGAGGACATTAGCAACACGCTCATGGAAACGTATGACTTGTCGTCGTTTACTTGTGTACGAACCCTACTGGAGGAGTGGGTTCTTAAAGCCGTCCGAGGTCGTGGAAAATCACATGAAAGAATGCGTACAGAGCTGTTCATTCTGCAGTGTCTGTATGAGCTTCATGACAGGGACTTTGTACAGAAGGCGATGGACACATGGAGGACGATTGTGTTTCATAGTAACCCCCTGCGGAGGACAGACTGTTGGGTGCTGCAGTACTGCCTGCAGTGTTGTCCACGCATCAAAAGCCTGAGTCTCATGGGATGCTTTATAACTGCTGACAAACTGCGGATGCTTCAGCCTGCGCTGCGCAAGTGCGATGAGCTGTCGTAAGTAAACCTAAACCAAGTTTACTCCTTACGTGTCGCTCTGACTCACAGACAGATACAAAAAACAAACAGTGTCCACAAAAACAAAAAACATCCATGTTAACTACTCAGTAGGACACTGGACACTGTCAGAGCCCTAAATGAACAGACCAAACTCAGATTAATATTCTGAGAAAATCTGGATTGGTATTCTGAGATTCTTTCCATTTAAGGTTCATGTAGGAGGATCATAGTTTTAAATTCATTTTCCCTGTGGTGATAATGGCCCAATGCCCTATATCTTAGTGGTGATATAATTGTGTGCTGTAAACCTGCAGATCTACTAAAGTTAATATTAACATTGTGAATGTAAACTTTATTATACTGTAACCTTCCACTGTTCTGAGTTCAGCATACTGTAACTGTTCCCATTCTGACTTTGACAAAAACCGCCAACTGTCAGAATTTACCTCACCTTTTATGAACTGACCCTCGCTGTTAAAAATAAAGAAATGTGGCCAGGCTTATGTTATATTAAATCTAACGCTTGAATTCAAGAACTGCTGTTCTCTTTGAAGGCTGATGGTGGAGGACCTGTCAGACAATGACGTTAAAGATTTGATCTTGTGTCTGGGTGAGGAAACAGACCTTCGGGATCTGAGGTAGTGTTTGCATGTTACTGTTATCTGGGCGTGTTCTCTGTTTGACGTTTTTATGAACTGTAAGGTGGGTAAATATGCTTATCTTTGGTAAATATGTTTTGAATTACTGTGCATGTTTGAATCTGCATAAACACTTAGAGTATTAATAGAGGTAAAGCCGCACACTGTCTTGCAGCTGTCCGTTAATGAAGCCTTAAAGACATCATAAATATTATTTAATGTGTGTGTGTGTGTGTGTGTGTTTTATCCTCAGAGTGTGGGACAGTCCTCTGTCAGGGCAGAGTCTGCAGCAGATCCTTGGTGCCGTGAGCAAACAGAAATCTGTGGGTCGACTGGAACTCTCAGTGAAGAGCATCACTACTGACGCCGCTGTGCTTCTGACAGACTTCATGACAAACAAAGAGGTTAAAATGTAAGAGCTGTCTGCAAAACACACCAGTGATACTTGAACTTCCACCTCTCACCTCATCACTAAAACTACATCATGACTACTTTAACGGTTTTACTTGTGAAAGCAAAATTTCTATTTGCAAACTGCTGTACTTCATCATTTTCCTGCAATCTCATTGGTAGTTTGATCCGTCCCTGTGGTCTCATTGGTGGTTTTTGAATGTTACAACTGGGTTACTGAGACTTGTGTGTAACCTCAAATTAATTTAATCTTCTCATCTGTTCTCTGGGAAATGAAACAGAGCATCTGAGATTTATTGCAGTGTTGCAGTGTGTCATTAATGTAATATTTATTTATTTATAATTTCTTGCATGTGTTTTTGTTTTTGTTTTCATGTTAACTGCACATTGATAATTATAATGTTATAATCAGCGTCTGACTGAACCAGTGTTGTGCACAGCTCACAGAGTGGGAATTGACTACCATTCAGTTCACAATATTCAAATTTAAGCTGAATTGGCCACAGACCACAGGATGTCGAATTGACGCTGGAATTTAAATTGCAGTCAAACACAAATACAAATACAAATTTAACAAATCATATAGTTAAGAAGGAAAAAGGTTTTGTTTTCCTAATAAGAAGTAAAGACTGACATTTTAACCGAGAGATTCTGCAGGGAGTTTACATTTTCTTTTAAAAATCTGGGTCATTAAAACCTCACCATTTTCAATCAAACAACATGAGAGCAGCGGAATTTTTTCTTGAACAGGCCTTATACCAAGAAAACATATTTTTCATTTAAAACTCTTGAGGAAAATAAAAGATATTAGAATCATCAGCAAACACTATTTTGTTGAAACATGTGAATTTGGATTGTTATTGTATTGTTATAAAAACACAGTTGTGCCCTGGGGGGTTAAACAAGTCCTGATGCTTTCTGTCTGAAGTTTTAGACGTTTAAGCACCAGAGTGTTGAGGCCATAACTGTACTCTTTAAACATCATAAATCTCTCTGCATGAAGACTTACCTGCATAGAACTAAACTGAGGTTAAACGGAGATATTATTACACGGTGTGTGACCCGTCCTGGTTGTGTCTCAGTTGACTGTACTTTGATTGGCAGGTTTGTGCTGACGGACCAGGATGTCAAGAGCCTTTATTCCTCTGTTGGTATATCCAGAAAGGACGGAGACATCATGTAATAACCTCTCTCAGCTAAATGACATTTTCTTTGTATGCCATTATTATTGATTCTATTCGTTCGTTTAGGATAAAAGGTTGTCTGGTGTAACATATTCTTGCAGTTAACCACATGTCACTCTGTGATATATTGTTATGTATTGTTGTGCTAACGTAACTGTTTATGTCACTCTGTGATATATTGTTATGTATTGTTGTGCTAACCTAACTGTTTATGTCACTCTGTGATATATTGTTATGTATTGTTGTGCTAACGTAACTGTTTATGTCACTCTGTGATATATTGTTATGTATTGTTGTGCTAACGTAACTGTTTATGTCACTCTGTGATATATTGTTATGTATTGTTGTGCTAACCTAACTGTTTATGTCAGTCTGAGTGTAGGCCACAGCCGCTGTCCTCAGCCCAAACCATCGCTCTCGGAAATGAGCCTCGTCTGTTCGCATTCTCACATGTCCCACGTCGACTGGACAAACATTTTCCAGACGTTTCATGGTGTAAGAAGTGTCACAGAATTGTGAGTTTTCACATCTATCTATCTATCTATCTATCTATCTGTCTGTCTGTCTGTCAGTCTGGTATACTGACATGTTGTTTGGTTGTGCAGATGTCCAGAGTTTGACGAGCGTTTGGATGCCCTGCTGTCTTCCCTGGACTCTGTGACTGGTCTGAAAAAGCTGGAGCTGAGAGTCAGTAGCCTGACTGACAGCTGGGCCACCGGAATGCTCGCCCTCATCCAGAACAGCAGTAGTCTGGTTTATATCTGGTACCAGAATCTGCTTTATGTTACTCTTGTGTTCAAGTTCGTTGTGCTTTGGTTGTATATTGGCTGAGAAGTGTATTTATAGTATCTCTGTGTTTATATGAAGTGTGCTGTGGCTATGTCTATGTTTTTCCTTACTGTGCTATTTTTATCTTTCCGTCCCTGTTTACTGTGCAGTTGTTATCTCTGTGTTCATGTTGACCGTGTGTTAGGCTGTAGTTCAAGTTGACCTTGAATCTAACGCCCTTTCCATCCCTCTGGGCCCTGTGCTCTGACCGGCAGCTTGGAGGAGACCAAAGGGGGACCCAGTGATGATGAGGCTCTGTACTCATCTCTCGCAATGTTAACCAAAGACGGACACTTCACGTAAGGGACTCAATACCTCTGTTCCATTTTTTTTAATATTTTTATGTGAAACTGGTAGAGGTTGTAAGTTTATTTGTTTATGTGTTACAGGTCATGTGTGTTTTCTGGCTCTGTTAGAGGTTATGTGTTTATTTTTACTGTGTTACAGGTTGTGTGTTTATTTGTGGTTGCGTAACAGGTTGTGTGTGTGTGTGTGTGTGTTTGTTACTGTGTTACAGGCTGTCTGCCTATTTGTGGCTGTGTTACAGGTTGTGTGTGTCTTTGTAACTGTGTTACAGGTTGTGGGTTTTTGTTATTGTGTGACAGTATGTCTTTCTATTTGTTACTGAGTTATAGGTTGTGTCTGTATTTGTGGCTGTGTTACAGGTTGTCTGTCTATTTCGCATTGTGTTACAGATTGTCTGTGTGTTTTTGTTACTGTGTAACAGGTTATGTATCTAATTGTGGCTGTGTTACAGGTTGTTTGTGTGTTTTTGTTACTATGTTACAGGTTGTATATCTGTTTGTGGCCGTGTTACAGATTGTTTGTGTGTTTTTATTACTGTGTAACAGGTTGTGTGTTTATTTGTGGTTGTCTTACAGGTTGTGTGTTGGTGATGACATACGGACATACAAGTCTTTGAAGAGTCAAAGCCCTCAGACCAAACCTCCTCTCTCAGAGATTTGTCTCACCTGTTCTCACTCAGAGATATCCAGAGTGAACTGGAAAAACTTCTTCCAAACCTATAATGAGATCAAAAGCTTCAGTGAAGAGTGAGTTTTCTGTCAGAGAACAACGTTTTTATAACGACAAAAACAATAATCAAGATGGTGACTGTAAATGAATGTCCTCTATTTTGGTGTTTTCATCATTGTGAGTGTGTGTGTGTGTGTGTGTCTAAAAGATGCAGTCTAAACTCCCATAGTATGTAGTTAAAGGTGCAAAGGCTGGCATCTCCACACACAGCTCTGTCACAGCTGACAGACGGCATGGAACCCTGTATGCTGTCACTGAAGAAAGGAACATGATAGAATATTGTGTATAAAATCAATAGCATGCAGGGCTATTGATTGTTTATTCTTGTTTTTTTTTTTCTTTTTTGATGTTTAATTAGTATTATCCCCCTCTCTCTCTCTCTAGATGCGGAGAGTTTGATGACCGGTGTGATGCCCTGCTGTCTTTCCTGGACTCTGTGCCTGGTCTGAAGGAGGTGGATCTGAAAGTGATCCGAGTGACTGAGAACTGGGCTACCAGGATGCTCTCCCTCATGCAGACCTGCCCCAGCTTACAACACATTGGGTAAAAGCTCTTTGTGTATTTGGTGTGTGTGGGTGAATGTGTGTGTGTGTGTCTGAGTGTATGCACACAGATTTTGCATAATCAGTATTAACAATATTGTTCACTACTCTCTCCTAATGGGTCTATTCATCATTTGAAGCTCACCAAGTATGCTGTGATTAGCCCTGTGCTCTGATTGGCCCTGTCCTCTGACTGGCTGTGCTCTGATTGGTAGGGTTGTGACCGATGCAGAGTTGCCGAAGAGAGACAGCGTTGAAGAGTGTCTCTGTGTGTCCCTGTCCATGTCCAACAGAAATGGAGACTTCACGTGAGGATCTCTTAATAAACTATATCTCTTCTCTCGTATGAAAACGCTTTAAAACACTGTTTTTCTCATACAATAACAGGCCTTTAAAATGTTCTCTGTGTGTGTGCGTGTGTATGTGTGTGTGTGTTAAAGTCTCGTTGTGGTCCGACCTTTAACAATGCTGGTTGTTTCATAGGCTGTCCATCGAGGGGCGTGGCTGGATCAGGAGCGTGTTTATGGGCTTCAGCAGTGCGAAGAGCTTGAGTCCACAGACCAAATCATCTCTGTCGAGAATCAGTCTCACCTGTCCACACTCACAGATCTCCACCATCAGGTGGACAGGTTTCCTCCGGACGTTTAATAAAGTAAACGGCCTAACGGAGAGGTGAGAGATTACATCAGCAGAGTGGGATTTGACACTCAGTTCCCCCCCTTTTCAGTTGTTTCTCTCTCTCTCTCTCTTACACACACACATTCCCCAGAGAATATGCATGTGTGTGTGTGTGTGTGTGTGTGTGTGTGTGAGAGAGAGTGAGTGCGTACATGCGTGAGTGAGTGTGTGCGTGCGAACATGCGTGAGTGAGTGTGTGCGTGCGTGTGCGCACGCATGTCTGTCTGTGTGTCTGTGATTGAGTGCATGAGCCCATGTGTGTTTTGTTTCCTGTAGCTGTGAGAAGTTTGATGAGCAGTTTAATGCCCTGCTCTCTTTCCTGAACTCTGTGCCTGGTTTGAAGAAGGTGGATCTGAATGTGAACATCTTGTCTAAGAGCTGGGCTACCAGGACCCTAGACCTCATCCAGACCTGCCCCAGTCTACAGGACATCAGGTAGACACAAGACTAACCCAAAAAGTGTGCGTGTGTTGTTTATGGTACATTTCTGTGTGTATTTTTGTTTTTTATGTGTGCAACTGTTGGGGTGCATATGCATACACCTGTTGATTTGACTGTAGTAACTGACTGATATATGTCCTGTAGAGATTACCTTGTAATTTGTGTGATGTAGTGATTAACTGGGAGTCTGTGTCCCATAGGCTGGCTGCTGGTTTTGGAGGGAAGGGTTTGTTACTGGAGGAGGGAATAAAGTTACTCCAGGAGTCCGAGAAAGGCCCGGACTGCACTCTGACCTTGGACGGGTTTGTGCTCAATGACGTCTGTTTCTCATCCTGTTTTATGACTTTATTACCTTATAACCTTTCCTCTCAGCAATAACGTTAAACACCAGACAGTTTTAATATCATGTTTTCCAGTCATGACTTTTGAAAGTATAGAAGAGGTTGGCTACTCTTCTTTTCCCCCCCCAAAACCAGATTTTTTTTCCCCCTTTCTGCTCATGATCTAGTTACAGGAACCATCCACACCAAACAGGCCACAGTGGCAGCTTGTCTGTCACGCAGAAGCACGTGAGACAGTAGTCTGCTCTACTCAGGATGGTTTCATACGCAGTTTTCAGTGCCAAATCTACCTCCCATAACAACTGGTCAATGAATCAGAAGTCTAGGCTATGTACTGATTTGTAAAACCCAAAAAACATGCAAAAACATTTTCATGACAGCTGTTTACAAAGACCCAAACAATGTCAGTAAACAGGCTTTGCACAGTCACATCTGTCTGTGTTTATGAGGAGCTGTGAGTATAGTGTTAATGACATATTACAGACATTAAAGCACAGGGGATTACAGTAATATCTGGTTATGATTTTCCTCTGTGTGTGTGTGTGCATGGAAAGCAGTCAGTGGAACTGATGTTTGTGAAGTGTGGTGATGTGTTCTGTGTGTCTGGTTCTTCCTGAAGGTGGAGATGCACTAAACCCAGTGATCAGTGCACTGGGGAGGAGGACTGGAACCTCTACTGCAACCAGAGAGTCAAGCTCCAGATCTGTGGGCAGACCTGCACAGAGGAATGCCTGACCTGAATACATCACAATACACAATACATCAGAAAAACAGGATGAAGAAGGGGACTGATGACGAGGAAGACAGCACAGTAACGGACCGAGACGAGAAGGAGAACGCGTCTGAGGATTCATCTCTCCTCAATACACGAGTTTAGCATTCGTGTCTGACTTGAGCGACCAGTTAAGCTCAAACATGTCCGGTTGTGCTCAGGTTGTGCACTCGCCACTGTAATGTGGTCTGCAAATGCATGGTGGACCATGAATCGCTCACACCTCTGTTCTGTTTGAATTGAATGTGTTACGCCCACAGGGTGAGTGCAACAATAAAAGGTGGGGGGGGGGGGGGAGTGCGGGGTAGAGTTAGAGCAAATGTTGTTTATTTAACCAGCGTGAAAGAAAACAAAATATGAGCCACCAAGGCTTCTGAAAAAACACGACGTCGGTCTGACAAGCCGCCTCCAGAATGAACACCGTCCACCCCGGCAACCGAAAGCAGACAAACAACAAAAAAGAACAGAGAGGAGGGGCGGGGAGAGGTGGAGGGGCAGAGCTTTTAATCTCAGGTACAACTGCGCGCCGGTGTACCCAACTGGGCTGACTGCCTCCTGCCACACCACCAGCATGCCTACCAGGGAACACACAAAAAGATAAACAAAGCCACGGCCTGGGGGAAAAGAGGCAAAGTCCAGAGGGCCGTGACAAATGTATTTGTGTTGAAACACACACCACGTTGGAACCATGAATCATTCAGTGCCTGTCTTTCTCATTAGGACTTTTGGGGATGCCTGACCTCCAACAGGGCTTTGTTCTTTGTCTTCAGAATGAAAAGATAAGTGGGGTTCTTTTGAAAATTATAGATCCATGTCTCCTGGTTACACACTACTGTGTTCACGTATGTTGTTATGGTTACACTGATGAGACTGTTGGATGGCATGACTTTGTAATTCACCTCACATTGAAGTGAAGGGTTAGGGGTTTGTTTACTTGGCTAATACTATTGGTTAACCTTTACTAATCTGCTTTGAATTCAGTAAAACTATGGTGCTTATTAAAGGCATTATTCAACTTATTAAAGGTAACACTTTGTCTGTTTTTTTGTATTAATTTACTACTTAATTTACTACAAAAAAACAGACAAACAAATAAACAAACAAGCAGGCTTACTGGGTGGCTTTGAAAAAATCCAGTTTGGCCAACCCAGTCCTAGCCTATTATTCTCTCACTTTACCTCCTTCCATAAAATGATAAGTAGTTTATTATGGTTTTATGAAAACTATCACAGAACAAAGATTCACACTTGACACTTAATTTGGGAGCAGCGCGCCCCCTCAACACACACACACACCGGAAGACAGAAACAAATAGTAAAACAATAACCACAGTTGCAGGCCAGACCGAGGTTTGGGTCCGTGGTGGCCAAAACTACAGAGGAGCAATAATTAAAAACGGGGTACTCACTGGAGCCCATCTGACGCCCGAAGGGATCAGACTGACATGGTAGCAGACGGTGACGTGGTAGGTTGCGAGCGGCCCAGACACAGGGAGAAATTTCCCTTGTTCCAAGAAGCCTGAGGGACTTACAGGCTTCTCTGGTCACCTGGAGCGCTATCTGGTCGGTTCCTTACCGTCCCACGACTTCAGCGGAGCTCAAGGGCTTTAGTCCGGGTCACCCGGAAGGCTACGTGGGTCTTACTCCTTGTCTTGTTCGTCTTCCTCAAAGAACGACGGACAGCTTGTCTCTTCACGGGCGCCAACGTATAACCTGTTAGCATTTGCACTAAAAAAAAACATTGAACTAGTTCTGACACACTTGACAAAAACCGGTTACGTCTCGTCAGGATCCTTTCTCGTGTATTTGACCCGGTACATTTACACAGACGATCTCTCGTATATCTGGTAAAAAGGACATCAAAAACTACGTTTTTAAAAACCTTTTCTTTTCTTTTCTTTTTTCTTTTCTTTCTTTTCTACCAAGCTTGGTAGTCCCCACATTCGTTCTCTTCGCGCCTCCAATTCTTCGCTGTGGCACACGTCCCGCTCCCAGCCAATCAGGTCACAGGACCAGGTGAGGACTCTTACTCAACCAATTATCAACCATTAAACTAAATACGTCCCGAAAGGCAATTTTTTTTTACCTTGTGCGAACAAGTTATTGTGCGCACAAAATAATTTACTATAAATTCAAATGCGTCTCTAACGACTTCTGATGCACACAGGAACCGACAGGTTCTGTTTCGGCGGATATGAACACTTCGGTAAAACTAACAAGTTGCTCAAAGCTAAAACTAACAAATCTTCAACCAGCTCACCCACCAAAAACAGAGAAAATTGACTGTTCAAACAAAGCAATGAACGCAGCCATGTTTCAAGCGTACTTGAGAACGCAATTTATGCCCCTGGTCTTCAAAGCATTTGCCCATCATGCCTTTTCCACGCACAAGATAACTTGTTCCACAAGATAATTATCTTGCGCGCACAAGATAATAATTTGTTCGCACAAGATAAAAAAAAAAAAAAACGTTTCGCGACTTTAGGAGCGCCGTACCATTCAACTCTCATAGAAATACATTAAAAAGAAACATCAAACCAACGAGAGGCAAATAAACTTTCAGAAAACTAGAAATGCCTACTAAACACTAAATGAGATCAGACGGTTGGTTATGACTTTGTTGATAATGCATAGAACGGAATTATATAGCTTCACTGCCATCTAATGGATCCAAGTAAAATTCTTCCAAAGGTACTGCAGGCAAACAGGAAAAAAAGTTACAAATTTTGGAAAGTCTATAATTAGACCTATATTGGTTTTGGGGGTACATCTTCAGTGTTGGGCCTTCAGTCTGCAGTGAACTGAACATAACTGGGAACTTGTGCTGCTGCTAGCAGCTGCTTTTTCAATTGCTCACTCCCCAATATTCACAATATCCTGCAATCAAGAGATAATTTAGAGTAGTGTGTGGACTGACAGGACCTTTGGGCAAACATCTTAATGAGCCTATATCAACACATTTCCATGCAAAAAAATGATTCCATAGTCACAATCAGTTTTTCATTTCTTTATTATGTTTTTCTTTGTGCTTCTGGGTGAAGGTTTGATGTAGGGGTGGACGGTATAAACAGTATAAAAAGTACACTGGTATGAATTTGCCCTACGGTTTGGATTTTGACTGGTACCTGACCGGTAGAGCCCTCACCGTACGCTTCCACCACGGCGAAATTTTGCGTCACTCTCGTTCAGTTTCGCTTCGCTCTCATTCAGGTTGTATGGGGGAGAAATTTGCTCTCATTGGGCGACATCGGAGCGAACTCTATGAAGCAAAATTTGAGATGGCGAATCCCCAACTTTATGCAAAGGAGAACCACACGAGAACCAATCAGTTCAGCGCGTGATGTGTTTTGCACATGACATTCTCTGGAGAGGCTGGAGTAACGAAAAAAAGCCTGACCAAGATGGCGGAGGCTAAAGGCTACATGTAGCATGAAAACACGTATGTAATTAAAAGATATATGGGCAAGCATTTGTGTCTACATCAACACAGATTGTTGTTTACATGTTACATGAACTTAGTCGGGGCCAGAGCGGTAGAAAAATCTCTTTCAACGGCTATGGTCGAGGCAATTAGACCACTGTAGACCTTAATTTAAGCGTTCAAGCTTAACTGCTACGACCAGGATAGCCAAACATGCTTGCTGTTTTCGCGACCACTCTCCCAGAGTGAAAAGAGGCAGGGCCAAATTCACGAGGTCTTTGAAGCCTACAGTAGGGTTGCCGTGATTAGTCGATGTAATCGATGTCGCTGATGCTGAAATGCGCCAACAGCAATATTTTAAACAGAGGCATTCTTGTTTTATTGTTATGAAGTTACGTTCTTCATTTCTAAAACGCTTCAACTCATTATAACAAACGTTTTTTCTTCAATACAACTACGTAATTGCTGCTGCCACTAACCGCTATTTTTCTATCGACTAATCTAGACATTTTCCAAAGGTTGTCCCTATGAGAAAAAAAGTCAGCGGTGGACAGACATAACAGATACCATCACTGTGTACTTGTTCTTAAAAACCTCTGTACTATGTGAAGACTATGTCCTAGTAATACAGCTAAGAGGACAGTAATAGCTGCCATGTAGTTGCCATACCAGTTCTTTAACCCCTCAGAAGCATTTATATTGAAATTTTAAGAAAAACGCATATACCGTGATATATACCGTTATTGTCCGCAATTCAAATTATACTGTGATATAAATTTTAGGCCATACCACCCAGCCCTAGTTTGATGCCTGTGCTAGCTCCAATGGAACAGGCCTTTTTCTTTCTTTCTTTCTTTCTTTCTTTCTTTCTTTCTTTCTTTCTTTCTTTTTACTGTGCAGGATTCACAGAACTACCATGGCTGCTGTCTGATGAGCTTGCATTTATCTTGATTACATCTTTTTATTCTTACATCTGCATTTGTGAGAGTAGCGCTGACTGTTGTTTGCTGATTCAACATAAGAAAGTTCACGGGCTGGAACAGAACTCCGAGTCACTGCTAGAAAACCCATCTTCACTCCTGAGCGGTATCCTTTCACAGAGGAAGACTCAATTAGATGGAGAGTGTAAAAAACAGGCATGAAGAAATAGACTAAAGAGGTAATGCAGTCAAAAACGGGGAAAAGAACAAGGAGGAGTGACACACAGCCAATAGGAGAAATGATACCATGAGATACTATGAAATATGTGTGTTTATTCAGTAACCATGTGAAAAAATAGTCACGTACTGTTTGGCAGGGGAAAGAAAAAAACAAACAAACAAACAAAAGAAAAGCCCATAAAGAGAAAAAAACAAAAACAAAGTTGAATATATTGTTTTGCCTTTATACATTTTTAAAAAGAAGAATGAGGCAATAAGCACAAACTGACAAAAAAAAGAAAAGAAAATCCATTACAGTTTGTTATACTGAATACAGTTGTAGAACGCAAGGAGAGTAGGTACAAGGCTTAACCCAGAATAGAGTAGTGAGTAATGCTCACACACACACACACACAGAAACACACACACACACACAGAAACACAGCTGCTGTCTTTTCTGGCCTTCTTGTTCTCAAATGATACAAAGTTTGGCACATAAATTGAACACAGCACGTTTGCCCAAACCCCGTTGGTGTGGTATGGAGAGAGAGGCAGAGGAGTCAAGAACACGCTGTCCGCACCTTGGCCCAGGACCCAGGTGTGCTTCTGGTTTCTGCAGTCAGTTATGAAATGTATATACAGTTACATCAAATGTTTTCTCAAGTACCGTTAAATCCTTCAATAAAAAGCTCATTTCCCTTACCTATGGATGTCATCAATCAAAAACCTACTGTGATAGACGAAGACTCAGTTACTGAATGACCATACAAAATCCCACTGTGTAATTTCTTCATGGATACACATTTGTTGTTTCTTACTTGAGTATTTTATGTGGAAATCTTTATGGGAATTTGAATGAATTCAAGCAAAATTTCTTTTCACTTTTTTGAAACAATTTATACATTTAATTGAACATGTTTAGACTCCAGAAGCGACTGATTCTCAATCTGCACCAGTTAGAAACCAGTTAGGAAGCCAGTGATGTCATAAAGGAAAGTTCAGAACTTTCCATAGAAGCCGACAGAACATTAAGTGTTACTTATACCAGCAGGAACCACTGAGAACTGAAAACCGATTCAGTTCACTTTGTGTTCACACTTTCCCTCCATTTGAAAGAGGATTTGGATCTACTCTTTGTCCCCTTCACCTTTCAATGGATCTCAGATCTGGTGTCTCATTAAATGATTCTGTGTCACATCAAGGCCAAAAAGTAATGCTCAAATTGCTTCTGAAAACTGATGAACTGGGAGAATTTTGTGTTGTCGTATAAAAAGCAAACCAAATTCAGACCATCAACTCAGTCCAGTTTGCTTCAGGAGGGTCTGAGTTTTGGTTGAGCATTCACATTCCAGAATATTCCAGAAATGGCCAGAAACAGACTGAGTGTGAAAACATTACACGATTACATTAGAGTTGGGATGGCAGCACAGAGATCCGAACATGTATGGATCTATCACCGAAGTAACAGAATTTCCATACACTGATCATTTCATTTAAAAAGATTACAACGCAATGGTTCCTATAAACCGTCATGTTCACTCTGAATGGTTTACTGACGAAGGTTCTAATGCTGTGAAACATATGACTGTTATGACCACAGTGTGCATGCTGTTTTAAGTGATTATTGTGGACAAAAAGGTTTCGGTCCTGTAAGCCAGAACAGTGGCATTCTGTTACTTGTTCCGCGGCTGACTGACATCAGACATTCTGAAGTTTGAGTTCTCTAAGATGGATCCCCACCAATCAGTGACTCAGCAATTAAGACAGCAGTTAATTCAGCAACTCAGCAGACCAAAGGCTGTACAATCAGACTGCAACACAAAGCAACACTGATGACTTTGTTGTCGATCAAAGTGAATGTCACCTAAAATTTGCCCTATCTCTGAACCTTTGGTCCACAACTCCTTATAAAAATATTACAAAAATGGTTTCAAGTGTCCGTTCTTTTCATCAGTATAAACATGGAAAAGGTCCTACTCTACTGTGCAAGAGACAAATACAGAACTGCACAGGACTGGGAGATTGTGCAAAAAGGATTCACTTCCTCCCACAACACCACCCCCCCCCCCCCCCCCCCACACCCCCCCCCACACACACACACGCACACACATACACACACACACTCACGCGCATATGCATACACACACACATATACAAAAACTACAGAACAATTGTGAGGTTGTCATGTTTTAAATGAAGAGGCGTGGCATGTTTAAGAACTGCTTTAGCCCCTCCCCCTATTTACTCCTGCCCTCTTAGAGAGCGAAGTAAAAGAAAACATCTTTTCAATACAGGGCGTGTAGACACTCCTGTATCACACACACACACCCACACACACGCTCAGATGCTTGTCCATTCCTTGTCTTTATTTTCTGAATTTGTGTGTGTTTTGTGTGTAAGAGAGAGAGAGAGAGAGAGCGCATTTGCTGTATGCACTGTTTTACAAAATGGTAAAGATTTTAAGAAGCACTGGTGTAAACTACATTTCTCCCTCCCCTCTCAGCATATTTAAAGAGGGAGGGAGGGAGGAGAGGAGAGGAGAGGAGAGAGGTGTATAAGAGTGGAGAATAAAAGAGAGGAGATGAAACATTTTCATTAAAAACATTATTCTCTCCTTCTTTAATAGATAATCTCTCTCTTTTCCCTCTAACACTCTGGCTTCCTATGATTGAGATTCGCAAATTCTGCTCTATGAGCCAAAGATTCAAACAGAGCTTTATTGTGTTAGAACACACACTGTATGTGTGTGTGTGTATGTGTGCGTGTGTGTGTGTGTGTCTCTGTGTGTGCGTATTTGTGTGTGTGTGTAAGTGCGTCAGTGTGTTTGCATCTAGGTGCTTATGGAAGTGCTTAAATAACATGTCTGTGCGTGCATGCATGTATGTGTGTGTGTGTGTGTGTGAGTGTGAGTGTGAGTGTGTGTTAAGGTCTCACACATGGGTCTGCATTCTCTGTGTATGTCTGTGTGAATATTCTGATGGTGGAGTTGTGTAAGAAAAACGCCCAGACGATCCATACTTCCCCAGCCCGGACTCTGACCCCGCCCCTTGTCCTGTGGCATACATCTCATAGGCTTGGCCCCCTTCCAGGGGCGGAGCAAAGCCCATTCTGTACTGAGGGTACTGGGCTGCGGCTGGATAGCCGTAGCTTTCATAAGTGAGCGGATTTGCTGATTCCAGAAGACCACAGTCTCCAGAGTAGTCTGTTGTCTGGGCAACAGGGTTAGGCGGGGCTTGGCTTTGTGTTGCCCTAGCAACAGTGTTAAAGTGGGCATAGCTGGCATGTGAGAGGCGGGACTGCGGTCGAGGTTCGTAACGGCCCGGCTGGGCGGGCGCGGCAGTGGTCGGGGGTCCCGTTGCCGTGGAAACAGACGCAGGATTGGGCGGGCGGAATTCTTGGTAGAGCATGGAGCGAGTGGAGTTCCGAACCTCATCGTGAGTCGTGGCCCGGACGTTGTAGTAGCCGTTAGTTGGGTCCTGGAGAAAAGATCGGCAGGAAGATATTACTGAGCTGTGTAAGAGTTTGGATGTGTGTGTGTGTGTGTGTGTGTGTGTGTGTGCGTGAGTGAGTGAGTGAGCGAGTGAGTGAGTGAGCGAGTGAGTGAGTGAGTGAGTGAACATAGTGTGTGTGTGTGAGTGAACGTTGTGTCTGTGTGTGTGTGTGTGTGTATGTGTGTGTGTGTGTGTGTGTGTGTGTGTGAGTGAGTGAGTGAGTGTGTGTGTGTGTGTGTGTGTGCGTGTGTGTGTGTGTGCGTGCGTGTGTATGTGTATGTGTGTGAGTGAGTGAACGTTGTGTCTGTGTGTGTGTGTAAGTGAGTGGGTGAACATAGTGCCCGTGTGTGTGTGTGTGCGCGCATGTGTGTGTATGTGTGTGAGTGAGTGAACGTTGTGTGTGTGTGAGTGAGTGAGTCTTTGTGTGTGTGTGTGAGTGAGTGGGTGAACATAGTGCCTGTGTGTGTGTGTGCGCGCATGTGTGTGTGTGCGCGCATGTGTGTGTGTGCGTGTGTATGTGTATGTGTGTGAGTGAGTGAAAGTTGTGTCTGTGTGTGTGTGTGAGTGAGTGGGTGGACATAGTGCCTGTGTGTGTGTGTGCGTGCATGTGTGTGTGTGCGCGTGCGTGTGTGTGTGAGTGTGTCTAACCTTCAGTTCGTACTCCTCTCTTGTGTCTGCTGTGTCTGTACGCATGTCTGGTTTAAGGTCCATGTCATCTTTGAAGGGCTGAGTAGAGGGAGAGAGGGAGACAGAGGGAAGAAACTAAACCATCAAACGACAAAAACACACACACAAAGAGAGGAAAGGAAAGAGGGAGAGAAGGAGGGAGGGAGGGAAGAGGAAAACAGGATATCAGGTTTTTCAGCTGATGAAAACAAATGTTATGTTCGAGGTCCAGATTGAGCAGCATTTCATGGCAGAGTTGGTCACAAACTTCACCTGGATTACAGTTCCGTTTAACCTGGATTACAAATGTGTTTAATCTGGATTACATACATAGTTCACCTGGATTACATTTCTGTTTAAGATGGTTTACAAATGTGTTTAATATTGATTACATACATAGTTCACCTGGATTACATTTCTATTTAATCTAGATTACAAATATGTTTAATCTGGATTACATACATATTTAACCTGTGTTATATACATACTTAACATGGACTAAAGATATCTTTTACCTGTCATTTTGAGAATGAATAAAATACATTTTCATTCTGAGTTAAATCTGTCTTTTGCCCACATTGGACACATATTTAAACTGCATTAATTATGTATGAGCCCGGGTTTAATAAGTCTTTACCCTGAATTAAATGCATACTTAATCAAAATTTAATGTTCATTTACCCTGAATTAAAAATACATTTAATCAGAATCAAATACGTCTTTAGCCTGGATGAAATACATATTTAATGAGAACTGAACATGATTTAAGCGTGGATTAATTCTGTCTTTAGCCTGGATGAAACATGTCTCACGGACGCAGTAAAAGAGTCCAGACTAAGAGTCCAGTGGAGTTTCTGTAGGAACAGTCTGTCTGGCTTTAGCGGTCCTTTCGGACTCATGGCACGGACACAAAGGGTGACAGGTGAGAGTCTCAGTCTGTTTGGCCAGATCTAGTCACACAGATTTGTCAGAGGAAACCATGTGTCCCCTGGAATGGCCATTATCTCATTGAATATTTGCCACTTCAGAGAAAAATATTTACCACTCAAATCCGCACTTCTGTGTCAAACGGCAACGATCAGCTGTTACAGACAGACCTTCATGGTGAGCTCTGCTACAGACAGATCTTAATAGTCAGCTCTGTTACAGACAGACTTTAATGGTCAGCTCTGTTACAGATACACCTTAATGCTCAGCTCTGTTACAGATAGAAATTAATGTCCATATCCCTGTTACAGACGGACCTTAATGGTTCACAGCTCTGTTACAGATAGACCTTAATGGTCAGCTCTGTTACATACAGACCTCACTGTCCATAGCTCTGTTACAGACAGACCTTACTGTCCATAGCTCAATTACAGATAGACCTTAATGGTCAGCCCTGTTACAGACAGACCTTAATGCTCAGCTC